>NC_137503.1:28945000-29220000 GCF_041902795.1 Electrophorus electricus
GATCTAGCCCAGTATGCTGCTGACAAACTGCCAAGCCCAAACAAAACTCCATAATTACAGTCAGGCATTGCCTGCTATTTCCATCCTCATGTTTAATCATCTTTTACCACTGAAGACAGAATTAATGTGTTCCCTTTGTGTGTGTTTTTCTCTTTGCCACCGTATGTGTGCTTTGGATAAGCCTCAGAATCAACAGTAGGCAAAGTGTTCCGGATGTCCACAGCTAAATTATAGTCTGCAGCCTTATACAGGACACAGTTAGAATAAAAGTATTATTTAGACTAATCAAGAATGCATGAGCACCCCCTCCCAATCACACAACTCCCTACCAGTCTCATACCGGCTGCTTATACCAAAAAAAAAAAGACTCTTTGGGAAAAAAAAAACCAAAAAAAAAAACCCAGATGCTCATTTTAGTAAACAGTTTTCTTTCTCGCTTTTTTGCTCTATTGCTCATCTATTTTCTGCACGCACACACACACACACACACACACACACACACACACACACACACACACACACACACACACACACACAGAGAGTACATGCACACATTCTCTATCTATCTATCTATCTATCTTATCTATCTATCTATCTATCTATCTATCTATCTATCTATCTATCTATCTATCTATCTATCTATCTATCTATCTTATCTATCTATCTATCTATCTATCTATCTATCTATCTATCTATCTATCTATCTATCTATCTATCTATCTATCTTACAAACAAGCTTGCAATCAGAAGCTACATAAATATGCACCTCTCTCCAAAGCTAAAAATCAATTTCCATAACAAAAGTGCCCAGACAAAGCAAACTGCTATCCGAGCCGATTCAGATTGCACTAATTGACCTGGTTGATGAACATGCTATTGTTTTATTTGTCTCTTTTTCTGTTGTTATTTCCCCCCCCCCTCTCTCTCTCTCTCTCTCTCTCCAACACCTCCATAACTTAACCCAGGACTACACCCCCATCTATTATCTTAAAAAAACATCACCACAGCAATTAGGGAGGACGGAAATAACAAACTCTTGACGTTTCTTTGCCTTTCAGGAGGGAGTAACATCCTCAGACTTTTCGGCTGTAGTTCCAGGAGCATAATTGCACGTTATCCTCTCAAGTTGCCCTTTTCCCCCCTCAAGTCCACTCTGTAAGAAGACTAATAATGTCCTCCAAACCCACATGTTCATGCACAGGGAGATACGGTGAAAATGGCAGCTGTGATTTTGATGAGGGGCATTTTGGGAGGGTTGGTGGTGGAGGGTGGTGTGTGTGTGTGTGGGGGGGCCACTCCGGGTTGGTGGGGAAGTAATGGGAGAGGTCTCTTATTTTGAAAGATCCAGGCCCAGTCATGGAACATGCCCCACCCCATGAAGAATGGCTGCTGGCACCCTGTGGCAGAACTGACCTCCCTCTCCCCCCCCTTCTCTCAACTGTACTCCTCTTCTGTCACTACCAACCATACTGGCTGTCTGTCTCTCTCTTCTGTCACTACCAACCATACTGGCTGTCTCTTGGTCTGATTTTCATGCCTGGTGGTCTCTGCATGTAAGTTTTTTTTGTTGAAGCGCAGAATGTTTGTTTTTGTTTGTTTTTTTAATATACTTTTGAAGGGAATTGATGAATTAAACTAGTGACAATTTTTGTGCTTTCCTGATATTATTGTCAAAATAACCAAAATAAAATAGTGTACCTTAATTTTACCTACAAAACTAAGACTTTAAACTTCAGCCAAAGATGTTGGTCTCTATACTGCATACTATAGCTATATCTATACATCTATAGCTATCCATCTATCAGATGGGTTTCACTTTAGCTTTTTTAAACTTATTAAATTCTGACTGTATATTTGTAATTACCAAGGTACAATGTATATGTAATTTCTCTATGCTGTTAATAATATAAACATATACTATTGCAATTCTTGCAGTATTTCAAAGAATACATGGTATTAAGCCATTCTAATATGAGGTGGCAGTCCACCTTTGAACATGTTAATGCTCATCGCTGTCCAAACCACATCAGTATCTGTGCAGAGCAGCTTTGTGTTGTCACAGATGCTGAAACAGAATTAGCTGCTGGCTGGATATTAATTCTACTGCTCTTGGCCTTGTCCTTGAGTGAGCTGTTCTTCTGCACGCAGCATAAAACCCCCCGATGCTGACCATTACTCACACATCATTGCCGTCCGCCCTGGAGACTTATTACATTTAAACTGATCAGTGCAATTTGATCTGAATGACATCATCAGAGAGTCAGCAGGGGCTATAAGTCACTCAGTGTGGCATGTGAATGGGTCTTAGGTGGTGGCTAGAGCTCATTAATGTAATAGAGGGTTTACACAGCCTTTTTCCCCATAAGGATGTGCCGTTTATGCAGTCACATTGTCTTTGTTCCATTTCTTCCACCTCCCGTTCTGTTCTCTTTGCGTTTCCATGCACCCTTGTGTGTGTGTGTGTGTGTGTGTGTGTGTGTGTGTGTGTGCGTGCGTGTGTGTGTGCGTGTGCTTGCCTGTGTGCAAGGGTCTTTTGCTTGCATACCATATAGGGAGTGCAATATAGCAATAATTTATTTTTTCATGTTTGATTTTATTTCAGTTGCAGGAAACACGTGTTGTGAATTTGATTCAAAAAGAAAATTAAAAATAAGACAATTTCCTGCCTTCTTGATGCCTGTGGGAAATTGCATAACATATTTCCTTCCTTCAATGCTTTTTTAATGCTAGGGTTTTTGGGTTTTTTTTTGTTTGTTTGTTTCTTTGTATGTGTGTGTGTGTGTGTGTGTGTGTGTGTGTGTGTGTGTGTGTGTGTGTGTGTGAGAGAGAGAGAGAGTTTGTGAGTGTCAGTGTGTGTGAGTGGTTGTAAGGCTCTGTAAGGATCATTCTTCTGGTGCCGCAGGTCCCTCGGAGAGACGGGGAGTGGGGAGAAGCTGGAGCTGAAGATGACCAGCATCAGTGCGGACGTGCTGGAGATGCTCCTTGAGTTTGTGTACACTGGATCGCTGGTCATCGACTCGGCCAACGCCAAAACCCTGCTGGAGGCTGCCAACAAGTTCCAGTTCAACACCTTCTGCAAAGTGTGCGTCTCTTTCCTAGGTAGGGACTTGAGACTCCCCCCCCCCTCCAACCCAACTTCACAGGCACCCTCTGGCACCCAGGAAAGCAAGATGTAACCTCTGCATTTCCCCAGCAACTGATTGATTTGTTAAAAGGTCACAGAACAATTGTGGTGAAATGTCAATCCAGTGTGACAGTATGGCACACACATCAGCTGTATTCGGACAGGTCGATAAGGCCTTGGGTTAGGCTGGAGGAGACCAGCGACAGGGCGTGATCCTTGTGCTCTCTTGGACAGCCGCGAGACAGGACAAGGAGGGCCGAGGCTTCAGAGCACTGAACAAATAGGTCAGAGGTTGAGGCTGAGTAGAGTTTTAGTTGGGGCTCCGCTGCTTTGAGTCATTGTTGGCATTTGTTCTCACAGTATGGAGAAGGAGGCGAGGAGGATCTTGGGCTCCAGAGGTCATGTGCAAAGGGGTGGAGCATCCTTGCCTTATATTGATGGGGTTTTTTTTGTTTACCCTCAAGTCCGGGAATTTGCTATGGCATTGTGTGGAGGCAGCAGGATACAGAGAGAGAATTGAGTGTATGACTGAGACCTTGATGCTTTTGAATGGAGGAGTAAAAGCAGGTCAGGTTCTGCAAAGTTCAGAACAACTCCACCAGAGGAAACCTGCTGATAATACAGACGTAGCTGAAGAGTGTTCTCGCTTATAGAAGACTCAGTGTCAGCATCAGTATTGGAAAGGCCAGTATTACTTTGTCAGAACCACATGCAACAATGGCTTGCAAAAAGTTCCATGTGTGGATAGAAATCATGCAGGGAAGCAAGCTGTTCAACATCCTCTACAGCTGTAGTGTTGCTCCTCAGTGCTGGTAATGACACACAGGTTTGTGTGGGTGTGAGTGTGTGTTTGTGCATGTATGTGTGTGTGTGTGTGTGTGTGTGTATACTCCATGCCAGTGCTGGGCTCGTGCCTCACTTTGTGGTTGTCTGCAGCCTGCCATTTATTGCCCCTGGCAGAAAAGTCCAGAAAAAACCCTCTTCCCCCTTTGTTCATGGAGCAGGCATCTGACCTGGTTTATGGGGGATGGCATGCTACAGCTCTGCATCATTCCAGACATAATAAAAATGCATCTACCCTAACCAGACATATTTACCCTGGCCAGACATAAATTGGGCTGCATTTGGCTGTAATGTGACTGTGTAGACATCAGTTCACATGCGCTACATTTTTGGTTATTTGTAATAAGTAATGTTTGGTAGATTCTTGCACTATAAGATCTTCTCACTGTAACAGGGAGCTCAGTGAGGTCAGAGAATGCATACATTATATTATATTGTGACGTTTAACAGGTTAAGGAGGATGCGGGGATGAGGCACATTTAAACAGAACATACATTTTAATAACAAGCACGACTCAACACACACACAAGCACACTACGTGGGTCAAACACTGACAACCTTGACGATATGACACGAGACTTATATACACTCATGACAATTCCACACAACAAGGATCAGGTGCACAACACAAGAGGGCGTGGCAATACGGACACACACACACACAGACACAGACACACAGACACACATTTGAGGGGCCGTACCGTGCCATATATATTATATTAGATATATTATAACTGATTATGCATTTCCTTAAAATTGACTAGGTTCTGAATAGAGTGTAATTATTTCAGCATTATATCTGTGTCACATGAGAGCATTTCTTGCTTGAATCATGCCGCATTTCATGCATCTGAGTTCTCAACAAATATGGGCTTAGTTATGAGACTCCGCAATGACATGGTGGCTGGTCCTGATGTCTTTGTCGACCTCTCATCCGGCTTGTGCGTGCTCTTAAGGCACCAATAAGAGCTTTACCTGCCAGTACTAATCCCCGGAATGCCATCCCAACCAGCCGGCTTCTGCTCAATCGATTCTGCCCGATGTTTGTCCCTGGAGCGCTTTGAGCCAGAACACTCTTCTAAGCTTCACAGATACACAGACCAGATAGCTTTGCTGCCTTTTTGCCCCCCTCCTGCAGCCCCTCAAGCCTTGTGATCTTTTATGGATGTGAGCGTCGGACGTGGGTATTTCATTCTCCTCTTTGTGGCTTTCAGAGAAGCAGCTGACAGCGGGGAACTGCCTGGGCGTGTTGGCCATGGCAGAGGCCATGTGCTGCACAGAGCTGCACAACATGGCCAAAGCCTTCGCCCTGCAGAACTTCCCTGAGGTGGCCGGCCAGGACGAGATTCTCAGCATCTCCAAGGAGGACCTGATCGGCTACCTGTCCAACGACAGCCTCAACACCAAGGCCGAGGAGTTGGTCTACGAGACTGTCATCAAATGGATCAAGAGGGACCCTGGCAGCAGAGTTCAGGTGAGTTTCTCCTTGTCCTCAAGTGGTGCAGGCACAAGACTAGGCGAAGGTATTGTTTAATGATGGTCAGCATGTACAGGACTGCGTTAGGGACCTGAACACCCACGCTGCTAGGGGAATATGAGACTGCAACTCACGTTTAGATTGTGCTCTCACTCAATGAGGATCCCAGCTAAATGTTCAGAACAGGCATAAGAGCTGGTCTCACAGCATAAGAGGACTGCATAAGTGTTTCATACTTAGAGCTCCAGTGAAAAACAGCTACGCTAACCAGGGATGTTAGTGGAATGTGCTCTGCGGGTGCTGCGTTGAGCATGAGTTGGGCCCTCTCTGAGTGTGAGTGTAAACTACAGCAGGCTGACCAACCCCCTGGAGTGCCTCTGTTCGTTTTCAAGGATCAAAAGACCCACGCACGAGGCTCCAGACAGTTCAATAGCCACTCTTCAAATCTCACTGAAAGAAGAAAGTTTAGGCTCGGGGTGGGGGGTGGCAGCAGGAGGGGAGCGTGGGGTAGGGTGGGGTGTGGTGGGGTGGGGGCAGGGTTGGGAGATTGCAGCAGTGGGAGTGGTCAGCAGCTCTTCCGGGCATTGCCCTTCTTTTGTACGCTCCACCAGACGATGGAGGTTGCTTCTATCGAAGATTAAACAGCAGTGAGGCTCACCAAAGCTGCCACTGCAGTCAGAGAGGCAGGGGACAGTGTGGCATCTCTTTGGAATCGTGACGGAGCAGTGAGGCTGATCCAGGCGTGACAGCAGCGTGGCGCTGAGCTGCTGCTTAATACGCAGCTCACGCGCTCCCAAGATCGCGTTCGATTGCCATGAAACAGGCCAGTACTGGTCAGCGGTTGTGTTTATACCCAACAGTAGGACTTTGGGTCATGCACACAATTTTGCCATCCTCGTTTTCTCCTGGTTCGGCTAGACCTTGATAGAAGTATTTTGATTGAAACTTGTGACATTTCCCAAGGATATATTTGAACCCAATTGTCACAGTCAGCCTGCAAAAAAAAAGGTAGAGGCAGAATATCTTCTGTTGTTCATAGCAGGCCTTTGTTGGTGTGAACGGTACAAATACACAATTTCCACTCGGCAAAACGAGACCTAAGAATCTAACACGTAAAAGGAAAGCTGGAGCCTGAGAACACAGGAGGGAGAGGCAGGTGAGAAAACGCATGTTTGCGCCAGAGATAGGTGACAGGAATGGACTAAAAAAAAGAGAAAGAAAAACAGCTCATTTTGTTAGAGTTGTAAGTAAACAAGTCATTTTCTCGCTTCTAGCTAATTACCTCTGATTTAGTGCCCACCCTCTTTGTGAGCAGCCTGAGTACTTGGTTTAATTTCAGCCACGATCTGAAGCATTGCCTCCATGTGTGATGATGCATGGATCCATATTGGGCAATTCTTCATCTCCTGTCTTAATTTGCATTAGTGTAACACAGTGAGTCAGTTTTTCCTCTAGTCCCAACACAGCTCCCAAGTGACCTGCAAGGAAGAATAACACTGCTACAAATAGTCCAGCACATGGGGCTTGGGACATATAAAGATTTTACCTGTCATGTGAATGATCGATCCTGCTGTAATGCTCATAAAAGAGCTCTTATTCTGTCTCAAGATTATTATTAGATACGAGATCAAATGGCTTGTGCTAAGCCATTGAAGCCTAATACTGAACATTGCCTAACATCATTGTTTTTACCTTCCTACATCTTTGCAGTAACAAAGACAGGAATAAAAAAAATGTCTAACATAAGGCTTTTGCTCAGGAGCCATTCAGCTCCACTGAGCTTATGTATACTGGAATGGACCCGTTACATTGAGCCTAACCTAAACAAAGTCCAAACAATGGTTTGGACAAATAGTGAGTTCTTGACCCTGCAACGCTGAGGATATGAAGGAGCAAGCAAGAGCGGAGTGATGGGGGGTCTCCACACACACCCAATCCCCCCCCGCACCTCAAGGCCTGTGGTGCAGTCCACGTGCTTTCACCCAGAGTAGCCACTTTCGTTTCCAACAGGCCTATTAAAGGCATGGCTGGGTCAATTTCTGCCTACGCATCATCTTACCTGCTAAGGACGTTCAACAAAGGGTCCTGATTAATTAAGGCTCTTTTTGAAGGTAGAACTAATATGCGGTTGAAAAGAGTGCTTAATGATGGTTTTTACAAGCTGCTATTCACCCAGTGAAGGTCCATCTAATGCACTGGTCAGAAATAATAGTGAAAGTGTCGCCACTGATGTTCTGTTCAGAGTCTTGGCATATAGAACTTATTTGCTGGGGAAGACATGTTTGACATTAGAGCATGGTTGGAGGCGTTTGCACTTTGCAGAACTCACTTTAGATTTTTCTCTCCAAAGCCGCTTTACATCGACCAATATACGTTTTTCAAAGACCAGTGCCGTTGCCATTATTTAGAGAGCAGGGCAGCCGATTAATGCCAAAATATAATGCTGATATTATGTTGTTGTTAGATTTTTTGCATCTGATAAAATGCTGCTAAATAATAATAATAAATGAGACGCCATTATTGTGTGCATTGTCTCTGCTTAAGTAGATCTGCACTCTACTTAAAGGTTAAGCACTAGTTAATATGAAAGTGACAATCACATAAATACAGCGAAAGCTGAGTTTCTGATCTGTGATTATTGATACTTAGGAAACTTCTTTTTTTTTTTTTTTTTTACAAACTCAAGGAATACAGCTTTAAAAATTTTCGTTTTTCCTTGCTTGCTGTCTTCGTAATCTGTCATAACTGTTATACCTGTGACGTAGATGGTAGACAACAACTCAAGAAGTTGAACTGTAGGTGATGCAAAATGACTTAAAGGTGTTGTCTTTGGCTACAATAATTCAGTGTACAGTGGGACCCCTGTGCATAAATAGCCCAAAGATCCCAAAATATCCAAAAAATGGACAAAATGTGTCAAATTTAAAAGGGCACACTGGAAAGGACCATCTGTTTACTCCGTTATCAGTAGTGCTTGTTTCATGCCTGAAAATTACTACAACTATAGGATTTGGAAAGCTGGGCTGACACGATGACTGGATGTTGACTGCTGCTTTTCTCACAATATGGGCATGTAAATAAACTAAAGAGAGGTGTTCAAGATCCTCTGCAATTACTTTGCACATTTTATTTGACATTAGCTAACATTAACTAGCCTTACTGGGTTAGCTAGCTAGGTTAATTAACTGACTGACTTGCTAAATCTACTCCACATAGAGGCATTAGAGATTTACAGAATATCTTATGAATGCGAATTCAAGATATATTGCTTTTACAACAATAACGATAACTGAAAATTTGTCATTAATAGCTCAGTGCGAAGTTTCCAATGTTTGTTATTTAGCTAACTAGCTACACTTCCCATATTCATCCAACATCCTTCCAAACACTTGACTGGTTAACACTTTGCCATCTTATTTCTTTTTTTTTTTTTTTTTCAATGTACACTAGAAATTCACTGAAGTAAGTCAGGTTGAAGAGAAGATCTATGATAATGCATACATTTTGAGGCTAGACACATAACCTATACACATATGAATAAACTAACATAACACATATTAGATCACTAAAGCAAATATATTAGCTATCTTAGCTAAGAAATTGGTTATTAGCAAAAGAGAGCACTGCTAACTAGTTAGTTAGGTTAGTTAGGTACCTAACAAGCTAGTAAAATGAGGAATATAACCAGTAGCTAGCTAGTTAATCAAACTGTGGTGCATCTTCTTGTATCTCTGGTTCAAATCTAAATGTGTGAATTTCACTGTTATGATATACAGTCACCCCCACTGTCACTGCAGATTCATAATCTTCATCAAACTCAAAAATATCTTGGGAATCTGAAGAACCAGCACTGGAAAATTCACAGTCGAAGTCATTAATAATGGTTTGATTGTGGTGTTGTCCACCAGTGATGTCACTGGGCAACTTTCTGGAGTTTTTCCATCAATTATTTGAATTCACAATTTTTAAAGAAATGAACATGTTATTTTCTTTTTAATTCACATATACATTTTTTTCAGTAGTTAAGATAATGCGAAATCTTCAGGGAGGATAATTAGGTGTTTTTTAGCCTTTAAGTCTGCAGTGCACTAATTAAAAAAATATATATTAAATAAATAAATGTCCACAGTAAAGCAAAAAAAAAAAAAAAAATCCCTAAACTTTATAAAAATATATAAACCTGGTTTAAAAAAATTAGCGGGTGCCAGACATCTCAAAATGGCATTTAATTGGCCCTGTTAATTGGCCAACCAATTAATCAGTCCACCATTAGAATTTGTGAATGTTTGCTGTATCCTTAAGTAAATTATTTAATTGCCTCATCAAGATATTTTGCATCTACTTAACTTTCATGGCATAAAATGTTCAATTACATAAATACTCCCACATGTGGTAAGTGAGCCGTGGCTAAATTCCTCCATAATGCTCCAGGGTTAGGGCAGCAGCTGCTGACTGCAGAGTGTGCAGAGACTCTGTCTTCCCTGCTCCATCTCTCTTTCACCTTCTTTATGGTTGTGAAGTCAAGTTCCAGGCGCCAGGCCAGCGGAACCCAGGCTTTCTGTGGAGGCTGTTCATCCTGTGCTGTTTTTCCCCCTCTGTCTCTGGTTCCCTTTCTTCCCCAAAGGGGAATACCCCCCAGATGAACTCAGTGAGCATGCACGAGCGTGTGTGTGTTCATGCGCGAGTGTGAGTGCGCATCCATGTGTGTGGTGTGTGTAAGGGAATGTTACTGCCTCATTTCTTCTTGTCTAGCTGCAGTTATATTTAAAGGGGAATAAATAATGTCTCACCACGCAGGTATCATTTGTATAAAGACAACACAGGGCCACGTGATGACACTCTCACACATGCTGTGGTGCCCGCTGACAGCATGAAATGGAAAATTCTCAATGGGCATTTTTCATTTGTGTGAGGACTCCCAGCATGCTCACACCTTGACTCTGTCATATCTGCCCCACATGCTGTCAGAATGATTATTCTTCACCTTTGCGTAAATATGTCCAAATATGTCATGTGTGGATATGTGGGGGCGAGCATGTGGATGTGTTGGAAATGAAGCATTTGAGTTGCTTTGTCCTCCCATTTTTGTCATATGTTTTCAGGCTGCGTTCATATATGTACCATGCACAACAGCAGTGATCTGTGTGAGCATACATGTGGTGAATGCACCCATATGTGTGTAGAGAGAGAGCAGAGCAGATGAAGGCCATGCTCTGGCACACTTTTAAGGCAATATCTCTTGCATATTGGACAAGTTTGGTGAACACACTTGCCTCCACTGGGTGAATTTGTCCTTGTGGGTATGTGCGTATGCATACTCTGTGTGTGTGTGTGTGTGTGTGTGTGTGTGTGTGTGTGTGTGTGTGTGTGTGTGTGTGTGTGTGTGTGTGTGTGTGTGTGTGTGTGCCAATATTTCAGGGATTAATAAACTTATCTATCACCTATCTGTTCTGTGTAAGCCTGCTTAACATGCACTTCTGCTAAAGGCAGAGAAAGGGACTGAAGGGCAAATTGAATCATGCTCTCTATCTTTAGAAGCTCTTCCTCCATACCTCCACATCGTCTGATCACTAATGCTGGCTTAGTTTTCTTGTGTGCACATTGTCAACATTGTCAACACAGTTTACTCAGCCTCTAGACAGTCACCCTCCCCTCGTCCTCCCAGTGACCTGAGCTTCTTCGGCCAAGGAGCCGGGCATAGTTTCCCCGTGTGGTCCCTAACGCCACCTGACATGGGGATAGGACGTAAAAGCGATGCAGACACTCTCCAGGCACGGGCTGGCCATGGATTTATGGGATTAGTGCTGATTCACAGCCAAGGTAGTGCCAACTCCATGTGGGTCCATTAGATGGAAGGGTGACAGAGCTGATTGAATGCTGCTTGGCAGGGCCCTTTAGCATCGATTGAACACCGGCAGCAGATGCAGCACTCATGCCCTACTCATCAGCTAATTGAGCCTCACACGTGGGGGGAGTCCAGATGTGGAAATTGGATACATATGTAAATGAGCGGGCAGGCACACTGAGCAGCCATATGAGAGCATTTCTTTGTGTGCGTTTGTGTGCATGTGTACTTGCGGCAAAGAGTAGTAAAGAAGACTTATATGTATAATGATGGACTGGAGTGAGCTTGTTTGATCTTAGCCATACATATGGTATATTGGAAGTTGAGTAGCTCACACTGCCTGGTGTGATAAGCAGGCTTCAGAGCATCATGGCGTGGGCAGGGTGAGGATGTATTAATGATGTGATCAGCAAGGCTCTGGCCTAAATACTGCACTGCACACCACAAAAAAAGGCCAGAGAATAGCAACACCGTGACCACACTTACCTGGAGCACCTCTATGACTGTGCAATATGACCATAATCTCATATCCAAATATAATTATCTAGATAATGATACATATCACAATATAACACAGTAGTTTATTAAATGACCACATGGAAGTATTTCTTATTGCATTGAATTATGTACTCAAAAAATAAAACGTACTTATATTTGATTACTTTTCTCCTTTTATTTGGAGCCTTTGTACAGATGTGCAATAACATGTAAAATATAAAACAAAAAATTAAATTGTGCCATGCGGGTGGTGAGCAGCAGACTGCAGGCTTTGAAGCAAGACAAGCTAGGAATGGCATGGTGTAGTCTCTTGCAGAGGCTAATGCGAAGTGCTGAAGATGGGGACCTGCAGGAATAAATACAGAAAAGAAAACAAGAACGAGACACAATGAATTGTGATTGGTGATTGGTGATTGGCATCAGGGAAGTAACTTAGGAGGGTGATTGGTGGGTGTAAATTGGTAATCAGTGTGTGCAGGAGTGGGTTTTTGGATGTGTGCTGACAATACCCTCCCCAAAGGGCCCTGAAAGACCCAAACAACAAGCGGTGGGCCTAGAGGGGTGAGAGCATTGGAAAGACTAGGTCAGCTTTGGGTCTAAAATCTGGTTGACCAGCGTACAGCTCTTCTCCTCCTCAGGTACATAACTCTCCCAGTCCACCAGGCACCACAGCCAATCTCTGTGCTGCCTGTAGTCCTGCCTATAGGTGTTGATACTGTAGGTGGGACCTCCTTCGAATTCCAAGAGTGGCGGAGGGCCAGTGGGAAGATCAGTGGCCTCTAGCAGACCTGGAACAGGCTTGAGGGCTGAGACGTGGAAGGACAAGGCCACACAGGTACCCCCAGGCAGACTGACCCTGTACGTGATGTCATTGATTTGCAGATATACAGAGAGCATGTGGGTTGGCTCAGGTAACGGAGTGGTCCCAATCCCACCCGGCAGCCCCCCGGAAGCAGGAAAAGGGTAAAATTGGTTCCTGGTTGGCTTGGCTTGGGGTCTAAATTGGTATGAGGTTAGTCTGAGGTTCTTGGAACCAGGACGATATCAAGTTTCAAGTTTTAAGTTTATTTGTCACATACATAGTCATACACAGTATAACTCGCAGTGAAATGGTTTGAGAGTGCTCTGCCCAAACTGAGGAAAAAAAACAAAAAAAACGGGGTGCATAGAGAAATATATATTCTATATATACACAAAATATATTAACAATGTATGTACAATGTATGTATATTATGTTTATATACACAATGTATATATGGATATATATATGTATGTACACAATGTACAGTTCCATCTTACAATTGAACATATTTACAGTTACATGTTACATAGTGGTGGTGGTCCCCACAGTTTATCAGTTTCCCTGATTCAGGGCCAGAATGGCCTGTGGGAAGAAGCTCCTCTTCAGTCTCTCTGTCTTGGTCTTCAGGGAGCGAAAGCACTTCCCTGACCTCAACAGAGAGAAGAGCCTATTGTTGGGATGGGTGGGGTCCTTCACAATCCTCCTGGCCTTGGAATGGCACCACTTGTAATAGATGGTCTGCAGGTCAGGAAGTTCCGTATGAGTGATGCGCTCTGCTGAAGCATTTTAACATAATTACCCCTCCCTTTGTCCAGGTGGGTCAGTGTGGTGTGGAGCAGATGTACAATTGCATCATCAGTGGAGCGGTTGTGGCGGTATGCAAACTGCAGTGGGTCCATGGAGGCTGGCAGTGAAGATGTGATGAAATCTCTGACTAGCTTTTCAAAACACTTCATCACGACTGATGTGAGGGCAACAGGGCGGTAGTCATTTAGGCCGGAGGGTCGAGGTTTCTTCGGGACGGGGACGATGGTGGATCGCTTGAAGCTGGACGGGACGATACCGAGCGTCAGGGAGAGATTGAAGATGTCGGTGAATACCGGTGCTAGCTGGTTTGCGCAGGCTTTGAGGACTCTCCCGCAGATACCGTCTGGTTCCGCCGCCTTCCTGGTATTCACCCTTTTAAACACTCTCCTCACGTCACTCTCCGTGATGATGAGAAGGCGCTGTTCTATGGTGGACTCTGCGCATGCGCCGTTGGCTGCTTCGATAGTACCATTAAGGCTGCTAGCATTAGCGCTGTTAGCATTAGCATTAGCATTAGCATTAGTGTTCAGCTCGTTCGTCAGAGACTCATCCGCACTCATCAGTCCAGAGGGTGGGCTCCTGTAGTCCGTGATCGTCCGTAGTCCTGCCATAGGGATCTAGAGCCACTCTACTGGAACTGTGTCTCTAGTTTCCTCCCGTAGCTCCGCTTCGCCTCCCTCACTACCTGTGCATTCCGTGTGCCGCAGACTTGTACTCGTCCATGTTCCCGCTGATGATCCCCGCGTTGTAGGCAGCAGTGCGAGAGTTCAGAGCCTCGCGGATGGTTTTGTCCACCCAGGGCTTCTGGTTGGGAAACTTCTTGATGGTGGTTCTTGGAATCGTGTCGTCCACCAGATATGTGATATGTGATATGTGATGATTTGTATGTAATGAGAGAAATCACTGTGGATTTTGGTTGGTGGTGTCGGTCACAAAGGTGTTGGTCACTCCTTGAAAGGCAACAGGATTGCTACAATAACACTACTCCCATTCCCACATTGGAGGCATTGACACAGGGGAGTATCAAGGGCGAGGGATGGGACAGAGCGAGCCAAGTACACAGAATGACATTTATTCAAAGTGAATATAAAACACAAACGACGGTGAGCAAACATCGGATAGTAAATGAACATATACGGGCTTACAGTAAAGTGATGCTAGAACAAGTAATACAAAAAGAACACAGGACAGAGAAACAATGCAAGAAACAATGACCAACAACCTAGGCTACACACAAAGGTTTAAATATATACACTAACAAGGTACAAACAAGAGGCATGTGTGATTGGTAATTGGTTAACAAGGGGGGTAGAGCAGGCTGAACTACGTGGCCTAGGCCATGGGGAAGTGTGCTGTTACATAGTGTCAGAATGCTGAAAGACAGGAGTGGTGGCAAACCCCCTTTTGAGGGTGGTGAATGCATTCCCTGTTGCCGATAACCATGCTAGTCCGGTCTGTTGGCCTTGGAGCAGGTTAGTAAGGTGCAGGGCCACGGAGCTGAAAGAGCGGATGAACCACCTACAAAAACTCTGGGTAGCACTGAAATTCGCTGCAGATCTGAGGTCAGGGAGCACTGTGTTACTGCCTCGACCTTGTTGTACTGCATGCAGATGGAGGTCTCTTTTATAACATAGCCCACGAAATGTACCTGGTGGAGGTGAATCTCACTTCTCAAGCTTGCAGTACAGATGGTTGCACAGGAGAGTGTAGACCTGATGCACATCACAGACATGTTGTTCCAGAGAGGGCAAGTATATGAAAATATTGGCAATATAAATAACAACAGATCTACCCAGGAACTCTCAAAGGACTTGGTTAATGTACTAAAGGAGGTCTTCCATTCGACCACTTCACTAATGCATATCAGAGTGTAGGCACTGAATAGATCTAGCTTGGTGAAGTACCTCATTGCTCAGAGCTGTTCTAAGGCAGTTGGAACTAGGGGCCAGGTGTGAGAGTATTTCACTAGCAGGGCATTTCAGCCACTGTAGTTTATGCAGAAGTGGAGAGCTTCATCTTTCTTCTTAACAAAGAATTATTGTTCAGCCTTAGCCAGGGGAGCCCTAAGGTGTTGGGATGTGCAGGGGAGTCAATTAAAAGGAAAGATATTAAAAGTGTGTATGGATCTGGTTTGCAACAAAATCAGGGTGGTCTGGTGTGTGATGTGGCCCTTCTCCACAGGTCCTCCATCCAGTGCTTGCATCGCAATCGACCTCCATTCCGAGTTCTCAAGCCAATCCCTGCTCCATAAAACTCCCTGCTGCAATGGAGTAAATCAGGGCCCTGGCCAAAAGAGAAACATTTTTCCTCTAGGAGATGATCGTACAGGGTGGCTTGATCCATCATCTCATCCAGGGAGCTCCACATGGAGGTCTTTCCTCAGGCCCTCCACAAATACGTTTATGAGGGCTTCCTATTCCAGCACGTTGCCATCTTGTGAAATTCAAGGGTATACTCTGCCACTGAGCAAGAGCCTGCCTGAGCCATAGCTTGAACACATGCTCTACATCACTTCAGATGGTGAAACACCACCCTCAGCTGGTACATGTAGTGGTGGCTAAGCAAGGACCAGTGGCCACCAGCATGGTTCTCCAGGTATTGGCTCTCCTACTGAGCTAACTGGCCATAAACACCCCTTTGGCATCATTAGTCAGAACTGGCTGGTACACAAAATAGTTTACACTGGACCAGAAAGCCCTCGCATCCCACAATAGCAATGTAGTGAGAGTGAAACCCACAAGATACAGGACTGACAGGACTACTGTTTAGGGCGTTTCTGGACTCACCGAGAGAGCCTCCATCTAGCTAGACAAGCAATCCAGACAGGCTCAGATCTGGTGGATTTCATCACATTGTTCCCCCAGCATGTGCTGATGGTGGTGCCTTGCAGGCTAAGCACCTCGAACAGGCAGGTCTCATTCAAAGCACTCTGATTTGTAGGTTCTGCATTACATGGTGAGTCAGGGAGCAAGGCCCAAGTGCAGAGGCAGGCAGACATTTATTTGAGCAGGCGTGTAAGCTTCAAAATAAAATAATTCTGTGAGTAGGACAAACAACCTAATGGGTAACTAGGTAAGCCCAGAGGCTAGCGACAGGATACAGGCTTGGAAAAGAGCAAGACAAGCCCAGAATGGTGTGTCACAGAGGCAAATGTGAAGCACTGAACATCGGGACCTGCAGAAATAAACAGGGAAAAGAAAAAAGGAATAGGGACACAATTAACTAATACGTGAGTGATTGGGGAGGGTGATTGGTGGGTGTAAATTAATGATTAGTGTATGCAGGTGTGGTTAGCCGACCATAAAATAAATAGAAAACACTTTTCAATTATAGTTACAAAAAAAAATAAATATAGGTCTAAAATGTGAATATGGTCAATAGCAATGCCAAACTTATAATACTCTTTGACATAGAGCTGTTTGAATTGTAGCACATATTATAGCACTTTGATTGCACAGCTGATGCAGGACCGAAACCTCACACTTTACTACAATTTTGAACATCTCTATCTATCTATCTATCTATCTATCTATCTATCTATCTATCTATCTATCTATCTATCTATCTATCTATCTATCTATCTATCTATCTATCTATCTATCTATCTATCTATCTATCTATCAATCAATCTATCTATCACGCTGCTGACCCGAGTGCAGCAGGGCGCGGGGCAATATAAAACGGTTGAAACAAACACAGACGTTACGTGCTACAGCTACGGTTTACATTAACGACTGACAAAGAGACATAGGTAGCGACAATGACAAACAAAGGGAGCACACACAGACAGGGGTTTAAATAGACACACAAGACATTAACATTAAACCTTATACATGTGTCTGCAATCCCAAGGGGCGTGGTTACCAAAAACAAACACAGTACATTTGTGAATTCCCCTGCACGCAGTGGGCCATACGACGTGACTTATGGGGGGAAGAGCAGTCTATAACACTCTCTCTCTCTCTCTCTCTCTCTCTCTCTCTCGCTCTCTCTCTCTATATATATATACACACACACACACACAAAATCTGACATGTAAAAATGGACATTTTCAAAACAAAAAAAAACAAACGACAGACATAATTTGAAACAAAAAAATGTTATTCTGTCATCACACAATATATATCATCATATCTCACAGCCCTAAGCCAAGCACCTCCATCACACACTGGCCCGTACTGCCCAAGCAGCCGCACTGATCGCTGCGTGGACCATCATTTTGAAGATGGCCAGAGGTCCAGCTGAATCCATCCATAATTCATCGGCGTTGGAATTGGCCTCCCTGCGCCACTTCCTCCTGTCCTCCATGCCCAGGTGTGGTGCTCTGGAGGAGATCCGTGCTGCACACTTCGCTGTGATCATTTACTCGGCCACTTGTGACCATCAGCGCTTTCCTGGCGTGTCCAATTTCTGAGCGCTGACACAAATCCCTGTGCTGCCTGTTAAAGCTCTCGCCGGTTCTTGGTGGCGACCTGGCCTGGGAGTTAGTGATTATTTGCTCTAACCACTCTGAAGCTGTTTGGCTGGGCCAGCACTGGCAGTACTGTGGAGAGAAGGAAAGACAAAGGAGAGGAGAGTGGGAGCAGCTGGATAGGCAGGTAGGCAGATGGGTGGACAGAGAGGTGGACAGGCAGGTGGACAAACAGGGTGGATGAATGGATGGGCAAGTGGATGGGCAGGTGGACAGGTGGACTGGTGTATGCCGTGATACTATTTCAGATCAGCCGGTGCAAACAATTGCCACAACCATCACTGATCCACTGAACGCCGAGTCAGGAGGAGGCAGTGCTGATTGCCCATGTTTCCTGTGCCAGCCAATTTATACCTTAATAGATGTACACTGAATTTGCATAGGCATATCACCGCCAGGCAGCAGGACAACAGCCAACTCAGAGGGAACTGCTCCAGAAAGTTTACCTACAGTGCTTGTGTGTCTTACCAGAAGTATATGTAGGACAAAGGATTGAAGTACAGCCAAGACTTGGCAAACATGTGTGACATAGCTCTGAGGCGCTTTCCTTGAACCTGGCCTCTAGCCCTGTGGTGTTTGGACAACTAAATGCTGGCTAAACAAGCTGTTTGGGAGTGGGAAATGAAGAGAAATGGCTGGAGGTCGCTGGTCTGTAGTGAGCTCTGGAGGGTAATGTCAATACCGAACACACTCGAGCAAATCCCTAGAGGCTAGGGAGTGGACATGGCCATTGTTCCAAGGTCGGAGTGGGGACTAACAGCGATCCTGCTGCTCCGGCTCTTAATGAGATTGTGGCTGCAGGTTCTGGGGCAGGCCACCTGTCCAGACGGGCATTAGCAATGGGTGGGGCAAAAAACTCAGCGCAGTTGCGTGCAAGCAGCCAGACAGCTACCACTGTCAGCTCAGGTCTGAAGAGCTGAACACTGGTGCGGGTAAACACCCTGTAGGGCCCTTGCTCTCAACAAGCAAGCCTTCAACCTGCCAAGATGCTCACCATGGTAACTCCTTTATCAGCCTGGCTTGTCCCTTGAGATGGCTACCCACACACACATACACACGCACACGGTAGTATCTGTCATTGCTGATGCTACAGATAAGACAAAAGGATTGATTGACAGACACAATAGAGTGAAGCTGACCTGAACTAAAGTGCCGTTTGAAAGCCCAGCCTTGCTCTAGCTTGGCTGAAGCAACTCTATTTTAAAGCTGCCATGTGTTCATTTCTGCTCCCTCCACTAACTCTGTCTCTCTTCCAGCATGTGTCAGAGCTGCTGGCCGTGGTCAGGCTGCCATTCATCCACCCAAGCTACCTGCTGAACGTGGTGGACAACGAGGAGCTGATCAAGTCATCGGAGGCGTGCCGAGACCTGGTCAACGAGGCCAAGCGGTACCACATGCTCCCGCACGCGCGTCAAGAGATGCAGACGCCCCGTACCCGGCCAAGGTTGTCTGCAGGTACACGCCCTGGGCCACATCCAGCACATTCTGGCCCATTCTGGCCTTGCTTTCAACAGAGCTGCTCATCCAGCCTGGCCTAGTTTAGGCAAGCTGATAGTCCACCCCTGCTGATTGCAGCCTTTCACTTTGAACAGCTTTGGGTATGTTGATTTCTCTCATATCCCTCTATGTTTTATTTCAAGTATAATGATTTGTGTGGAAAAGTATGAAAATCCTATACTCTCTTAATAATTTTCACTAATGTTGCATCTGTCATCAATATAAATAGCCCGGGTAGTGTTTTTCTGCATCATATTGCTGATCCATATTAAATGTTACTCAAAGTTTCAAAGTTCCTAACTTTGCAACCAAGCAGACAATGTACATCACTTCAAGGGAATCATTGGAGAGCTTGTTGTTCCTACATTCTGAACTACGTGTTTTTAGGGAAAATGTATCAGAGTAAAGGGGTGAATTTCTCAAAAACATGCAAGATTGAAGTTGCCAAAAGAAGCAGTACAAAGGTGTAATTCAGAGCCCTGAAGCAGCCACTTTATGAGTGAGGATTGAGATTTATTGTGTTTTGTTACGTTCCACCTCTGCAGTTTAGGTCTTTTGATTGCAGCAGTTCTTGATGGAGCTTCAGTGAGGCTGATGTTCTGGCGTCTCCCTGAGCCATCATAAACTATAATCAGAGTACATTTCTGGTTCAGCAAGAGGGTTGGTCCGCCTGGTCGGGCAAGTCATTCTCACAGTCTCGTGGTGGCCAGTCCCTGTGGCTTCCACAACATGATGGGGCAGACAGTGTGAACGGTGTATAGATTTATTTAGTCCTTATGTACTGTGGTCCTTTCTCTTCCCTGCTGGGTATTGATTGCAGTCAGCTGCAATCCAGGCGCTGAAGCGCAGCGTAAGCACAGGGAGAAAGTCCTCAGAGGAATGATATTGTGCACTAGCCTTGTCCATTTCGTCACTGGCTTTTCTGAGACGGCTCTTCAAAGTCATTTTCAGTGATGTGTTCAGGCTCAATTGAGAAGGCGAGACAGTGAAAGGTTTTTATCGGAGTGGTCATGTGGAACAGCATTTTCATAATAAATGTCTGTAATGCTTTCATAAATACATAGTCTCCAGTACTTCAGTGTATAATGTAGGTCTAGACCATTAAATCAGATATTTATGGAAATAAGTATCCTGTGCTGAGGAGCAAATTGCTTTCAGGCTCAGAGATTTTTCCTCCTCATCTGCCAGGAACTTGAGGCTTTTCTCTATAAAGTAGTGTTTAATTATCCTCCAAAGGTATTACAGGCTTAGCTTAAGCGTAGTGTCACTGCAAAATGTCTTTTCTGCTCCAAAGAATTAAGGGACTTGCTAAACAAATGTCAGTTTAAGGGAGTGGGCAGTTTATGAGTAAATGTGATACCTAAGGTACGTTAGCTAGTAAACTGGCTGTGTCTCTAATTGCATGTGGTTTAACAGAGCGATTTAATTCCACATGAGTAATAAATGTTTTATGTGTTTTTCACATCACACTTTTAATACCTTTAGAAATGTGGGTTTTTGTTTGTTTTCACACAACATCTTTTCTATGTTTGAATGTTTGGATGTGTACATAATGTGTAAACGTTTGGGTCATCTGGCAGTTCACTGGAGTGGGGCTGTGATGCACTGTGAGAGGACCTGTCACCAGTAGGACCTAGTTATGAGAGCAGCTGAGAGCAGACAGAAGACATTCAATCACAGAGAGGGACCGAGAGAGGGACCGAGAGAGGGATGGAAAGAGGGACCGAGAGAGGGATGGAGAGAGAGAGAGAAAGAGAGAGGGACAGAGAGAAGGATGGAGAGAGAGAGAAAGAGAGAGAGAAAGAGAGGGACAGAGAGAGGGACAGAGAGAAGGATGGAGAGAGAGAGAAAGAGAGAGGGACAGAGAGAAGGATGGAGAGAGAGAGAAAGAGAGGGACAGAGAGAAGGATGGAGAGAGAGAGAAAGAGAGAGGGACTGAGAGGGACAGAGAGAAGGATGGAGAGAGAGAGAAAGAGAGAGGGACTGAGAGAGGGACAGAGAGAAGGATGGAGAGAGAGAGAGAAAGAGAGAGGGACTGAGAGAGGGACAGAGAGAAGGATGGAGAGAGAGAGAGAAAGAGAGAGGGACCAAGAGAGGGACAGAGAGAAGGATGGAGAGAGAGAGAAAGAGAGAGGGACCGAGAGAGGGACTGAGAGAGGGACAGAGAGAAGGATGGAGAGAGAGAGAGAGAGAGAGACAGAGAGAAGGATAGAGAGAAGGATGGAGGGGACAGAGAGAAAAACAGAGACGGACAGGGAGACGGACAGAGAGAGAGACAGAGAGAAAGAGAGAAGGACAGAGAGAGGAACGGAGAGAAGGATGGAGAGAAAGATGGAGAGGACAGAGAGAGGGACAGAAATGGACAAAGAAAAGGCCAGAAAGAGATACATACAAAGTAAGAGAGGGAGAAAAGAAAGTTCAGGAAAAGAGGAAAGTGAATTTAATTTATTTTCAGTGACAGATGGACACAGTTTTGGGGAGAGAACAAGGATAGTATTTGTGTGAGTAAGATAAGATAAAATAAGACTGTGTGTGTGTACACGCGTGCCTACATGTGCATAAGCATTTGTGAGTGATCGCTTCCCCCCACACACAGAATGAAACAGCTCTTCACTTATACACCAACTGAGCCAGTATGATAAGCCTACTGTATAAGCCTACTGAAAAGACAGAGCACAGCATTGTTATGTTGACCCATGAAACATTTCTCCCTTCTGCCGGATATGGATGTGTGTGTTTGTGTATGTGCATGTTTACAGTGAAATGCAAGGCGTGCTCTCACAGTCCTGTGGCTAACTGCCAGCCTTCCCCATAGCGACAGTAGGGAAGAGTTTAACAGGGCATCAGGACTATCATCTCCTCTCCTCTCCTCTCCTCTCCTCTCCTCTTCTGTTTCCTTCACTGGGATCGGATTCTCATGGAGGAACGTATTGACTGTACAGGCTCAAATACCAAGCCTCCACATGCATTCTAGCATAGCAATGCTTCTCTTGGTTATGTTTGGTAGTTTTGGCAAATATCTGCCATCATAGGTTCCACATTGCTGCCTGGATCCAGCTGATAATGATAATGAAGAGATCTTAACATGTTGTCCAAAGAAAACCTCAGCCTCATCTGAAATTTCATTTGTTGGAGAAAAAAAAATGACTGAGTTTGTATTAGAAACTTGTATTAGAAACTGATTATTCTTGCATTCTGGGTTCTGGTTGTCCAGGTCATATTGTTCTCTAGAAATCCAGATGGTTCATTTAATGGCATGTAAAACAAAATCTCTTTTGAATCACTGACATTACTGTAGAACCTTTTGTATTTTTCTACAGTTTCTACTCTGCAGAAACCGTTCCCTTTTTAAGACAGCTGATTTTAGACTGGTCATTATTCACCTATGAGTTAATGTCCATTTTGGAAATATTTTGCATGGTAGAGCAGTTTCTCTGGTCTACCAATAAATTCAGCAATCATACAATAACTGTAACTGGTCTCCTTGTTCCAAATGCATAATTACTATGCCTTCATTAATGATCAGCAGTTTGGTCATAGGCAGTCCAGGCTAATTAAGAACCATACGGGATAAATTTGAATTTCCAGGAACTCAGAGCCCTTGACTTTCCCTTCGCCCCTGGCCATGAGTGGATTATGATGTTATGTGTACTTGAATAACTAATGAAATGACTTCTGTCCATAGGGCTGGTTTCTCACACTCAGATTCAGCACTGTCTGCACTTAACCTGAAAAGTCAGCCTTTTAGACCCCAATTAGAATTTTTTTCATGGGATTAATTACAATGTTAATGCTTATTCTCCAGTGAAAATTATCCATAGTGCATGATTAAGCCTAATATGTATCCAAAAAGCTGCAAAACAGCAAGATACTATAATTCCTGTATTTTTTCCATGTACACATTCTCTCTCTCTCTCTCTCTCTCTCTCTCTCTCTCTCTCTCTCTCTCTCTCTCTCTCTCTCTTTCCCTCTTTATTATCTTGCTCTCGCCCTCTCTTCTAGCCAACAGTATTACGATAGATGCTTGTTAGATAATCCTGGCTGAAATGACACCTTTGAACAAAAGCTATTCAAGGGCCCATTTAAACAGTTTAATTGGGCCTTAGACAAGAACATTTTCACATTTTTATCTTAACATCCTTACACTTTGTACATGAGGTGAAGATTCTTTTGATTGATTTAGCCAACATTTGTAAATTAAGGGAACTGTTACCCACATAATACACCAACATAAACAGGATGAATACCACCCATTTGTACAAGAACACATGTTGATGAGAACCTGGTCTACCTGGAAAGCTGTATATTAAAAAAACGATCCTAGCCAACTGCCAGACCATGACACAAAGCTTCGTTTCTGATGGCAGTAAGATGACATTGTTTATTTTTCCTGTCACTTGTCAATTTTCTGAAAAGAGAAAGAAAAATGTGCTTGAGGCGTAAGCTTACACCTAAAACAACTAGAAACAAATTTTTTACATTTCATAAGAACAAACAAAATAACAAACAAGCACAAAAGCCTCTCCTCAAAGCAAGGAGGTGTCTGAGTAAAATGGGAAATGCTCATGGAGAGGGAAGAGAGAATATGTATAATCATGAATGATGCTGCACTGTCAGGTGATAGAATAGAGGTTGTTCTCCTGGACAGGCACTATCAATATTAATATCCCAACCTTCAAAAGGACTTGCATTTCACACTAATTTAAGGCTGATATGTCAGTGTATAAAAATTGACAGGCAGTGTGGCCATGCATAACATCGTGGTTTACTGTATTCTAATGGATGGCCTTGAGCATAAAGCCCTTGGAAGAAAGTGGAGATGGACAAATAATTATTATGGTTTAGGATGCTATTGGCTATGGTTTTGAAAATCTGTATCTTGTTATGTTATAATTCAAATATAAAGGTAGAATGCCACTGTCCGACAGAATAATCTCAGCATGCTTGTGTAATCTCTACAATTCAGTACAATTCAAAACATGAGAAAACTGGTGAATCCAGCAAGCTCTCTTCAGTTGCTTATATGATCGATGAGAACTGAATTTGTTCATATGAGCGGTTCTTCGAAAAACCTGTCATTTGGGCAATGCGCAGCTAAACTGGAGAACCTGCACTGTTTAGGTTTAATTTGCTACCTACTGTGACCTTTTTATAACATCAGGTTTCTATCTGTTCAAGGTAAGGACAGGAGGCCAGTGTTTTACGATGTCACTGTGTCTAATTAATTTCAATGCCTAATAACTTGTGGGGTCACCTGCAGCACTAAGCGTAGCTAGTTTAATTAGCCACTCTGCCTGAAAAAGGGCTTCACTAGCCATCTGTGGCTCCTGCGGTGCACGTGGGGGTTAGATATGTGCCCTGTGGAGCAGCCAGCCACTGGCTCTTGCATGTGAGGTAATGAGGAGCATTCTAGCCCTACATGCCAGCTGCTCTCAGTAGGCCAGGCCGCATTCAACTTCTTGCTCATCTTCTCTGGCTGCTGTGTCAACACCGGTGGTTTGGTTTGTGCACCGTGCTCTGTAATTGAATTCTCATTCCACATGTGTTTTTTGGTAGATTAGTCCACTTCGGTGAGAGCTGTCAGAACTAATCATGACTATTGTCTGAGTGTAGCTCACCTGCTGACTGCTCCATCCACCTGCTGGGTGAATGAGTCCTGTATTGAACAGTCCCGAGCATTCTGTGGAGGAGTTTGCTTTAAGTATTTTGTACTCTATCTAAAATGCCATTAAATGATCCACTAACATATCTCTACGGCTCCAATTTTCTGTCTGCTCTATTGAGTTGCACTGGCAACATCTTGGATATTTCTATTGCATTTTTCATTCATGAGAGTTTGACAAAGGAGTCTCTTGTTTTTCTCTATTGCCCGATTCTGTCTTTGTTATTCTGTCATAAATCTTTTTTTCCTTTTAAAGGGGGAATAGGTATTTGATTGCTATTCAGCTGGCTCTGTGGAGCATGGTGGGAGGCGCGTCTCTGTGCCCTGTGTTTGACCTGCAAGTGTATGTGTAAATGTGGACACTCCCCAGGCTCCAGCCTCAGCTTTTTGTCCTTTAAAACCACTTCATACAAATATCTAGGATGAATCACAGCTAGCTTCCATTGCTGTGCTTTTTGCAAAATGGACTCAAGGGCGAAAAGTGTTCGTTTCCCAACAGCCAGCCTGTGTTTGGCGCATGTAAAGCCGCACACTGCGGGCAGCATGTTCTGATGACCAGTTCCAAAAGCAAATTATCTCTTCTCCAGCTGGACCGTATTTCACCAGCAGGCTGGTGACCACTGATTGGCATTCTCTAATGAGCTGACCGAGGGTGGTTTATGGGAATATAAGTCTTCAACATCAAGGTGAGGTGAGGCTGGGAGTGTGGAATACCACAGCAGGCCATGCTGATGGCTGTTCTGGGGAGCTCTCTCTCTTCAGGAGTTGGTCATGGTCATGATGGGATTCAGAGGGGTTGAGGCTAGATGAAGAGTGGAGGAGAGAGAGAGAATGGGGGATGGAGAGAGAAAGAATGGTTTACTGCTCTTCTCCACTGCAGATGCTATCATTACTGCTCTTTAGCTCAGAGGGGGGTAACTCGGCTGGGTCCATCCCCTGTCCAGGAAGACTTTATTTACCAGTGGCAGGTGCTGATCCAGTGCCATGGATAGGTTGTTTAAGAGGAAGTGGGGTGGAAGAGGATGCAGTGATTGCTGGACGGTGCAAGGAGGAGGAAGAATGCGCCAAGCAGGGAGACACCTGTCAAAAGGTGCAGGCTCCCACAACTCTTCAGGGCTCTCCACTGACAAACATGGAGAGAGAAAGAGAGTGAGTGAAAGAGAAAACCTGGATAGGGGTCTGCAGTTCCGCCCCCTGGCCTCTGCTAAAGCTATGTGATTGACAGGTGGCTGCTGTGTGGGCTCATAGTGGGGAGGATGGAGAAGGACACTCACTGATCTCCCATTGGCTGTTTGCTTTGTCTCCCCATACTCTTATTTCCTGTGAGCATGGATGGCAGGAGAATGTGGGCTTGCAAGCTTGCCGGGGTACGCCAGCTTCCGATCAGGACGTGAGCAGTGTGTGGCACTAGGAAATCCCCAGGAGTCCTGGCAAGGATTTCTATGTCAGTGATGGGAATGTGAGAATATCTGACAACCCAACAGGGAGATTTTCTACACCTCAAAACAGCTTTTTAATTAGATTAATTATTATGGCTCATTATGGAGTTTACTCATAACCTTGTCAGCACAGAACACCAGCGTTATCTTAAAAGTTGGTAGAGGCAGTTGCTGTTTGAACATTCCTTTGAGATCTTTGAAAAACAGGAATTTACTTAAGTTTCACTTGAGGGAACATAAACAAATGAAGGCATCAGCTGGCAATAGGTGGCCAACCGTGCAGTGATATTTTGGCGATATCTCCCGGGCACAGTCACCTCTGTGTGCATTCTCCATTGTCACGTCAAAAATCTGTAGGCATAGATGTTCTTTGAAATTGCGCCTATAATCTTACACTTTCTTGATTGGATAACTGACTGAATGTGAACAATATCAGACTATAAAAACATCTGGCTTCATATTTGAATTATGAAACCTGGAAATCTTCTTAAGTATGAGATCTAGCTTCACATTATTTACTTAGATCTTGTTTTCTTGTGTGGGACTGAACATGGTACTGGTTCTAGGTCTAGTCCATGCTGTAACCTCATATAAGCACTATAGCAGCACATGTAAAATAAAATAATAAGGAAAAATGCCATGCTAAAGGCATGTGAAAACTCTTCATGCGTGGCCTGGTCCTCTGTCGTAGTCAGAAAAAGATTCATTCTGGTGACAGATGGCAGTTTCACTACATTTCTCAACATTCTGCACCACAGCAGACAACTCTTCCCACTTCCTATCCAATCCTGCATCCAGGTAAAAGTAAAAACTCTCTGTAGTTTCCTCTGTTTTTCTTTTCTTTTTTTTTTTGCACATCTGTTTTTCCCCCACTCTAGTTGTTTGTACTTGCCCTAGAGAGATTTAGCGAAAGAGAGTGAGCGAGAGAGGGAGAAAGATGACAGTGTTTATAAGAGCGATGCTGGACGAGAGAGCCCATGGATCAGCCTGGCTGCCATCGTCAGGGGAGCACTGGGCAGGTATTGATTCTGAAAGATGAGGCAGCAGTTACAGGGAGCTCAGGAATGTCTGCGGCTCTCGTGCTCCTCTGTCTGGTTTTCTGCCCCCCCCGTCTCTGTCTTCACTGCTGAAACAAAGGCCGCTCTGTCAGGTGCCTTGGCGGAGAACCTGGGCAGGTGACTGCACGTGGCATGACGTTTTGGCTCATCCTCTCACACAAACATATGCATTCTTACTCCATCACACCTGAGAAGACCCGAATTCTTCATTACACATCCATGAACGCATGAAAGTATTTTTTGTTTTTTTTTGTTTTTTATTGTTTTGTCTGAAACACAGCTAGTGAATCTTATCAGCGTTTTAACATATAAAAATACAGTTTTTTGAACGCTCAGGAAGAATTCAGGTCCATGGATGAGTCCACATGTTAAAGTAATGCACTTGTTCTGTCAGGGGGTTCAGACCGACCTGTCCATGGTTGTAAGTCACTGGAGGGCATACAGCCGAACAGATGGTTATGAGATTAGCTAAGCTCTGATAATTTTGTTACACTCTTCACTACACAAACACTGCCTACCTCATGTAGGTTACCCTGAAAAACCATGTTTATATAATGCAGTCAGGTTTGCCAGTATACTGAAATTGGAAGTTAAATAGGTCTCAGCCTTTTTGACTCCTGTGCTATAGTGTTTATGTGTTTAACGAAAGTTAACACCATCTGCTTTATTGATATTGCTTTTGTATTGATATTCTTGCTGGATTTGGACACAGTCCAAAGTTGCTGATCAGTGAATCCCCAAAGCTGTACATTCCACCAGTGCTCGTTGATAGCTGAATGCCCTGTACACGTTTGATCACATCAACAGCGTCGCCCTAAGGGGACATGCTCATGTGGTGTTCTGTTTGTCTTTACCCGGCAGGAGTAGCAGAGGTTATAGTGCTAGTCGGAGGGCGGCAGGCCATCGGAATGAACCAGCGCTCCCTTACTGCGGTCACCTGCTTTAACCCACAGAACAGCAAGTGGTATCCGCTTGCTAGCCTGCCTTTCTACGACCGCGAGTTCTTCAGCGTCATTTCAGCCGGGGACAATATTTATCTGTCAGGTATATCTTCCTCTGGTGACTGAGCGCTTTCTTTTCTACCTAGCACCAGTTTGTCAGGTGACAAGCATCTGACAGTTTGTTCATGGTCTGCTAAAGTCTGCACCCCCTCACACATATATACACACACACACACACACACACACACACACACACACACACTTTCCTCCAGAGGCAAAAATTTGCACATTTCTTGTAAATATACATGAAAATGTTCATATCCTGCTTTTTGAATCATTTAGAGTGTAAATGAACTCTAATTAGAGCATTGCGGATCTACATGATTCCTGAGGCGCGAATGTCACTGCCCTCTTTCCTCAGGTGGTACCGAGTCAGGGGTGACCGTGGCAGATGTGTGGTGCTATATGTCCCTGTTGGACAACTGGAACCTGGTGTCTCGCATGACTGTCCCACGCTGCAGACACAACAGCCTGGTGTACGACGGGAAGCTCTACACTATCGGAGGACAGGGTGTAGCTGGGAACCTGGACCATGTCGAAAGGTCATTTCTATTGCTTCTCATCAAAAACCATTTTAGCCATGATTGAAGCTAATGAATGCTCTTTTATTGATTTCATATTTTAACACAGTGGAAGTCAACAAAACAGCTTAAAACCTAAAGATAAGTCAACAAGTACCGATCTGATAATGTGCATGTCTGGCTAGAGGCACAGTAGCTTGAAGGACACGGTTGGAGTCTTACCTCCATTGCCATACATCAGCTAACCTCATGGGCTGGGTGTGATGGCTCCGCCTCTTGTCTCTGACGCCTCTGTCTGGTTCTGGGAAGTTACTGAAGTGAGTGCGTGTGAAAAGGGCCAGACGCCGGAGCTGCAGCCAGCACACAAGAGCGAGATTAAACGGGGCAATCAAAAAAACATTACGGCTCTTATTAAAGGAAGTTGCTGCGGCTCATTACAAGAGTGAATGGAGCTTAGGAGTCCCTCTCAGCACATAAGTTCCTCAAAATGAAAACCTATAATTCGATAGTTTTCCTTAATGCTGCCACACTGCGACATTATGATGGAATATTTTCCTGCCGACCAGCAACCACATAATAGTAACACCTTGCTCCTGCCTATTAGAGTTGCCACAGAGAGCTGCCGACACGTTGTGCTTTCGCGAAAGAGGAACATTACCATGTTGGGCAGCGTCGGCTGTTTCTCACCAGTCTGCTGTTGGCGAGCACGCACGGGCATGAGCTTGTGCGTGAGAGAGACTCCGCTGACCGAATGTTCCCTAGATTTAATGGAGGCTGGGCCAGACCTGTCTGATGTGCTGGTAAACGGATCTAATAACTTCCCTGCTCACCATAACATTCCCATTATTTATGGTTCTCCGAGTTGAGCCCCAAGCAAGCATGGTGCACGTCGGGCCAGAGGAGCAGCACAGGGATCAGCATGCATTATTTGTGTTACTGCGCAGTGTGCTATTTCAGCTGTGGCAGCCTAGTGCCGCCACGTCGGAATATCCTATCCGTGTTTGCATGCCTTATTCCGTCTGACTGTGTGCGCGATGCGGATTGTGCTGGGAGGAGGTGTGTGTTTTTGCATGGAGGCCTCCTCTCTGCGCCAGGCTCGGCAGCAGTGACTCCTGCATCGCACCTCTTGCCCTGGTTGGTGGACACCCTTCCTAGCCCACCTCATTTTTAAGCCCAGCATCGTTGTGCCCTTTAATGCATTCCAACTTTGAGACTTGTCTGGGCACCGTCCTGTTCTTCCATGGGGCTGATCCACTGAGGGATATGGTGTGCAGTGCTGTTTCACCAGGCGGCGGAGCTCTCCCGCTCGGAATTCCGCTGCACCCGCAGAGGGAGGTCTGCACCACGGCTTGCCCGGCACTTCGCTCCACCGCAGCTGTACGGTTTGTCTGCACTCAGAGGCTGATTGACACCGCTGGGGGAGAATGTGTTTACGCGCTGGCGCTTATGGGCCCGAGTCCGTCTTTCCTCGCCTCCCTTGGCCCCTAACTCTCCTAATTTGTGGGCCCACCATCCATCCTTCCCTGGCTTTTTCATGCTCCTAACCATGAAATCGCCCACACTCGGAATTATGTCTTCAATCAAGCCTTTCCCAAGGCTGCCGTCCGCGGCCTCTCTGCCTGCCCAGCGTGGGGGCCGGGAGCAGCAGTGAGACAGAGATGGCTTGAGCGCTCTCTGGGTTACTAGGTTAGGGGATTGCAGAATGCGTTCAGGGCAAGGTTCCTGCTGTGTACCAGGAAACGCTTCAACGGCTTTGGCTCATTTGTTTACAACCGAGACAGAAAAGTGGGTGATTGTTTTTCCATGATGAAAATTTCATTTTATGAAAATGAAATGCAAACAGACAGTAGTTACAGCCATCTGATTAATTATGAATTGCTCACCATAAGAGTGTTATTATTCAAGGCCCTGAAATCTCATGAGTGAAAGTTAGCAACTAAAAGCCTGAAGGATAGAGACGCTTCCCCAGTGGCACATAGGTGTTATTCTAATCGCATTTTGGATGTTTGCTTGCTCTGACTTCAATGGGTTTTACAAACTTGGAAAAGGAATAGGCTACTGTAGTAAATATCATTCATTGATGCTTATGTAACTTTTTTAGACATTTTAATGCTTTCTGAACATTCTGGTAAAATAGTTACTCCTCCCCATGCTCTACAATACTCACTGCACAGGTTTATTTTTGTTTTTTTGGCACTAATCTGGATGTAACCTCAAGAAGAGTTTTTTTGTTTTTTTTTCTCGGCTTATGTCTGTTACTGAAACTTCACTTTTTCTGTGCTCCTTTTGTGTTTTTTTGATATTTTTGTTTGTGTTCTTAGTTGTGTGAAAGCCACTACAAAACATTTAAAGTGAATACAACACTGGCACTCAAAACACTGAAAGCAAAGTGAATGAGGGGAAAAAGAAGAGAAACACCTGTAGAACTCCTAAAAGAGTACTCACTAAAAAATGGCTCAGCAGGTAGGGAATACAATTATCTAGCAGGGTGTCCTATCCTTCGTGATATTGGCTCTATTGAATTTGTTTTCAAATATACGGTGAAGCTCAAGTCCTTTAGACACAGGCCTGGTGTGACTAATTAGCAGAAGAGGCAGGAACCCCAGGCTTAAAAGCCTGTGCTTTCTGCTCTGGGTTCAAACGCTCTGTGTCGTGACGAGAGAGCCCCCTGCCATGGTCCATTCAGTGAGACAGAATCTGCTCTGGCAGAAGTTCAGTTTCCCTCAGAAGAAATGTTTTGACACTAATCCTAACCTCATTGTCCTCTAACCCGAAGAAGCTGTCAAGGCTGTCGGCGGCCCATCTGACATGCACACATGCGTGCACACTCACACACGCACACTGAACAGTTAGTATTACCCCCTTGTGCACAGATCCTGGAAAGCCACGATGAACTTTGACACCACTGTTAACATCACTCTCTTCTTAAATTTCTTCAGAAGCACTTTATGGGTGATAATGGAGGGGTGTGTGTATGTGTGGAAATGGGGAACTTGAACTTGTGTGTGTGCTCTAAGGAGTAGGGAAGTGTGCCTGTATGCACAAGATATTGAAGGACTGTGGGTGTGTGGGTGTGTGTGCTTTGGTTTACAGTATGCAGCCAGTTCTAGGCTGCTGCAGTGAGGACCCTGTGGGCATTGGTACAGTAGTGAAGCAGTAAGATCCCATTCGCTCCTGCAGTGCTAATCCAGCACTCGGTGGGATTAAGCAGCCTTCAGAACTGTCACCCGCTGTGCCATCCCTGCTGGGTAAAAAGCTGGTTTTCATCCTCGCCACCCTGCTTCACCCCGTCTCCACCAGCAGGGAAAATTGGTGCGATGACGACGGCAAGCCACTAATTGTGAACCCCTTTCCCCCACCACGTCTCCCCTCCACCCGCCACACCCGGGCTCCACGTGCACAGCCGTGGGCGCCGTTCTGTGAGCACGCTGGGTCAGCCGGCTGCTCCTGTCTCGGCCCGGCGAGCTTGGGGAGGAGCCCGGGCTCGCTCCCCTGCCCTCTCCGAGAGGGGTATGTTTAGTCGCAGTAGGTAGCTAACGAGAGCTATTTGCAAACGTGCACTGCACTTGAGCAGTGCCATCCCCTGGAGCGAGACAGTGATAAGGCCAGGCTGGAGGAGCAGGAGCGATAGCACAGCCAATGGCGTTCCTGCCGCTGCCGGCCTCTCCGGGGCCAGCTGACAGGGACAAATCTCAGCCGTGCCCCAGGAAGGTATTAGGTCGGAGGAAGGAATAGACGTGGCAGGGATATCGTGAACTATCACCCAGATAAACGATGCTGATGCAGTAAATTCCTGTTTTACTGGCAGGCTTCTTCCCCTGCATTACGCCTCCTGCTCAGCCTGACCCTGCAGCTCTGCTGTACCACGGGTCCTGCCGCTGAAGAGAGGGCTTATGATGAAGAATCAAAAACAGGGGGGGCCAGGAGAGAGAAAAACACTGTGGAAGGGTGCATGAAAAACATTCATTAGAAATATCCGAGGATCCATAATCACCTCCTGCTGGCAGCAGGAGGAGAGCCAGCAGAAGCTGTCTGAAAGCAAGCGTGGAGAGGACAGGGCCAGGTCAGATGGAGGCGCATGGAGACTCAAAGCGTGCTGACCTGCATCTCTTAAAAGCCTGCTATGGTTGGCAGGGGAAGATGTCACTACCGTGTCTGCTGGATAATAACAACCCTCGGCCAGCTCCGCCCCCTCTGGCTCGACTCTCGCCCTGCAAGCGTGGCTGTGGGCTGGCGCACGGAAGCGTCAGACAGGCCGCCTCATTCGGCTCCTAATGAAACGGGAAGCGCCCGGTGGCTAATGAAGTCCCAGGCCCACTTCCTCCGGGCTGCTGTCACTCGTGGACTGAGGGGCCATAATTGGCGTATGACCTACTCGGCTGTCGACTTGTAATGCTGCTGTTTGTGTGTGACGCGCAAATCCAATTAAGCCGGAAGGCCGAGCGGTGCGCAGGCCTCCTAACGGAGGCTGAAGGTGCCCTCTGCAATGATGGAGTAGGAGATGGGGGCGCGGATGCAGAACAGTGTGTGTGTGCGTGTGTGCGAGGGTGGAGTGGCAGACCATATTACAAATGAGTTTATTCACAGGATTATGGGGCAGATCGAGGAGGACTGGTTTTACAGCCCCTGTCAGAAGTGGATTAGCAGAAGGTGGCAGGAAGGTGAAGGCTGCAGTTGTTTAGCTGTTCTTCTGCTCTCGCGTGCTCTGGCCTGCTCTCCTGCTTGATGGGGGGATGGTTTACTTCTCTTTTTTTTTTGTATTTATGAATTACTCTCAGAAATGGCAGGCTTGACTAAAAGGTGTTTTGCAGTGTTAATTACAGGCGCCTCGCTGTTAAAACATGCACACACGCATGCACACGCGCGCACACACACACACACACACACACACACACACACACACACACACACCTATGTAGGCAATAACTGGAAAAGGATCAAGCCCATTGTTTGGTCAGGAACAGTGAACAGTGTGTAGTGCTTGCTCAGGCTGGTCATTTAACTTGCCACATGCTGTTGACTGTGGGATCCTGAATATTGCACTTGTTCACCTGAAACACGATCTGCAAGTTTTGTTCATTAGAACTTGGCCCTGTGATACACTGGCATCTTTACGCTCTCTGTTTCTGCACAGCATTCTGCAGAATCCAAATCATAAACTAAAAGTAATGAGAACATTAACCTGTGTGGGTTGGATTTCACCGCAGAGATTTCCACAGCAGTCTTTTCATATAATTACTACTCATTATTTCATAGAAGTGCTTATGAATCTGCAGCAGTGTGTGTTATTAATGAGTGGATGTCTGATTCCTCAGATACCAAGGTAAGACTCTGAAGAATTGCTTTAATAGACAGTGATGAAGCTATTAGCACGGCAGAAAGCAACACTTCATAATTAAGATCTGTCAGTGTCATTCCAACACTGTGGATTTAAGCTTCTTCATCCCGACTACACTGGAGGTGTTCAAAGAGCACACTTAATCATAATGTAAGATAGGGCAGGGGAGCCTACAGTGGATGTATTCCAGGAGACCAGATTTCTAATTGCAAAGTAATGGGCAACTTTGTCACCAAGAAACATTGCGATGCATTATGTGGATACAATAGAACTCATTAGTTGCATGGAACTTGTTTTGCTTGAGCTAAAACAGGCATACTAATTGTAATTCTGTCCTGTTACCGAGCCATCTCTAATAGCTTTAGGGTTAATGCATAAAAATATTGAGAATATAATCTATTAGAGCAGTATTTCTTCAGAATTATAGGGTGTAAATTGTCTTGCAATGAGTACATTTTATCTCATTAAAGCAGTATTCCGACTATTATTTTTGCTCACGTTCACAGAGCTACTGGGACCCTCTTTGTCTCTTCTTAAGAAAAATTATTATTGCTTTTAATTCTTGCAACACCACCATGTTGGCAAGAACACCATGGAGAAACGTCACTTTATTCAAATGTGCTGTCTGTCTGCGTGTTTCCATATCCTGGTAGATTTCCCTGTTCCTGTTCCCAGCTTCCCAGGTTAGTTGTGCAGGGAACTGCCGGACGACAGAGCGTCTTTGGCCGTCGTCTCTCTGTGAGGTCCGCAGAAAAAGTCAGGAGCGGTGCTGTGTGCCTTCAGGCCTGACAGCCCGACTGTGCAAGCACATTACGTTACGTGTGTTAAACCCATGGAATGGGTATTTCTAAATCCAGCATTCATCCCGCAGTGTCTAGTAGTGCCAAGCTAACCTATTGCACTAGACAGTCTTTGACCGGCTCACAGTGTTGACGGAGTGGAGTTGGCAGCAATAGCTAGAGATTTACGCAGTGAAACCCTGCCAGATGCTGGCTGACCTCTTCTTCTTTTCCCCCTCACACACACACACAATCAACATATTGATTCCAGGCATCGCCATGCATGAAAACACTACAGCTTTAGGGAGCTGAGCCACTGGCATGGTAAGTGGAGCGTCCGCGATGACCTTCTCCACTCAATAGGCTGTTGCGTGGCTGCACCTGAGAGAGTGTGAGATAAGCCCCACACATGTCCTCATCAGAGCGCAGCATCGATAAGGCCTTGAGAGGAATTCGGTTAGGCGCCTTTGCTGAGATTTAAATGACTCACCTCTGCACTTCCCCGCCGAGTGGGTGGGGTCGGAATTTTTTTTCCCTTGCATTTAAAGGCTGTGCACGGCCTATCGCGAAGGCCACTACAGTGGTGTGGGGCTTGGACACATGTCAGTGCCACGGCAACCCCTCCTAGGGGTCCGACACTGGTAAGGGGACGCCCTACCTAGCAGGCAAAATGTTCTATTTCCTGGTATTCTGATTTGCTAAACATGCACACAACTTCCCAAACACCTTGTGAGCAGCTGGCTGTTCGATCCTGATGCACTTGGAAACAAATCCCATGGCTGACAAGGTGCCAGTGAAGCCACCGCTCGCTCTAGGTCTTTATAATAGGCCGCACTCTCCTCCTCCGGCTAGGCTCATCATCTCCCTGTGCCCCATGGGTTATTAACGCAGCCAATCACACTCTTCCCTGTGGCTCTCTAAGCGTGATTACATTGTCTGGATGTGTAGGGAAGGGGATGGGAGTGTGGTGGGTGAATCTGGGTCATGATACAGTAGCGCTCATAATTACGACATGGCTGTGATGATACCATCACATAGCGTAGCAACAGCATCCTGCGGGAGGACATCAGCCGACAGATTCTGCAGTGATACCGGTTTGTGATTCACCTCTGCTGCCCTTCTCCTTCAACATCACCCCCTCATTCTCCTGCTTACTGTCTCCCACTCTCTTCCATTTCATTTACACACATAGAGTAAGCTATCCCGCCAGGCCACAGCATATCACGAGTCTCGGTTTTGGCACAGTACCATGTTGTATATTATGAAGTGCCGTTCATAGCACACAGCAGTAAAGAAATTAGTAAAAGCTTTTAAGACCATGCACATCAGTAGAAATCTGTAGAAAACTAGAACATTGTGTTTGAATATATTCTATGCAAATAGTAGGTACATCATATTCATATTACCAGTTCAATGAATTTGAATTTATCTTGTTCATAAGTTCAGAATTTACCAATGTTCTTGTACATCTAGCTGAAGCTCCTATATTCCTCACCCATTTGTTGTCACCTAACAATTACTATTAATAAATGAGTACATTATTATTGCCACTGGCAAACCCATTTGTGAGCTAGTTAGTTTGTGAACTTACTTGGGCAAGTGTTTACATTTGTCTTATGATTGGGCTTAATGCTGTAATTCTGTTCCTTTATTATTTTTTAATGTAACCTTTTTCTTGTCCAGTTGCATTGGTTGCCACTATTAAAACAGCAGGATTTAAATCAACTTCCTAAACTTTATTTTAGTTTATTTTGACATTCCTCTCAGCAGCTGTTAGAGGGCACATTATTCCCACATGCTGTTCATGCTCACCTCCTCAGAAGCAGATGAATGAATTCAGATAGTCTCATGCTGCTGGCTCGCCAATGCCCTAGTCACTAGCTGCCTATCAACTTGTAGGTTGTGATGAAAGAAATAAGTGAAGGAATGAACTGAATGAACATATTACTGACTTCAAAGGAGATTTGTCTTAAGTAGGTCAAACAAGCATGTATAACCATCACAGGTTCTTCACATATGCGGAAAAAAACAACCTAATTCTGTATACATAATGCTCAGCAGCAATGGACGTTTCAGAGCGGCAGCACAAGTGATCTTAATGTAATGTGTTCAGTGCACTAATGAATCTTTGAGGGTCATTAGGAGTGCTTCTGAACTGATTCAAAGGAGCCCTGATTGTGGAGCCTCAAAACAATAGGCTTGAGGATGAGCTCTCCAGCTGGATGGCTGAGCCTGCTGAGCCGCGTGCTGAGCAGACTGCAGACTTGGCCATCGCAATAGCCGCAGTGTAGAGGCGGTAGCCGTGGCCTCAGCTCTGCCCTCTACCAGTCAGCCCACCAACACAAGCACAATTCCATAACAAAAGCGACCACCAACGTGAAAGGGTCCCATTTTTCCGATAACGATGGTTGCGAAGGCAGCAGGTGCTCCTCTGCTAATTGCCGCTGGTAGGGAAGAGGGTGATAAAAGCCCTGACCAGCTCCTTTTTCCATCTCTCCAGGTACGACACCATCACTAACCAGTGGGAGACGGTCTCTCCCCTGCCCAAGCCTGTGCATTCGGCTGCAGCAACGGTGTGCGGGGGCAAGGTGTACGTGTTCGGAGGCGTGAACGAGGCCGGTCGCTCAGCTGGTGTCTTGCAGTCCTATGTGCCCCAAACCAACACCTGGAGCTTCATCGAGTCCCCCATGATCGGTAAGAGGGTGAAGCTTGGGGAGTAACAACAGTGGTTCGTTTCAGTCAAGCTATGTGTGGTTTTTGTTTAGTTTTTTTGCTCTGCACGTATATGATTAAGTAGAGCATTAATGAACATGGTTTTCAAAGACGGGAAGGACCTAATTAAAGGTTAAGGTAGCAAAGTGGAGTGGTGTGGGGGCGGTCAAGTGAAGTAGAGAAAATGTGAAGGAAATGTGCAAAGTTGAAAAAGTAAAGTAAAGATGATGTGGGTGTGTGTGATGCAGTATCAAAATAGGAGCTGTTGGGAGTCATGTCGGGTGCCCCCCAGTGGACCCGATGTGTCTCTGGTCTCCGTCCCAGTGTGTAGGACAGGAGTTCATTATCAGAGCTGAGAGGGAGAGCAGATGTTGCCTGGGGCTCAGGTGTGAGAAGGGAAAATGTTAGTGATCTCAGCACTGGAGGGTGGGCGAGTTGTTCAGACACCATCCACTTCTCCATATCTCTCCCTCTCCCTCAGAACGAGCCGTCTGTCACCTGGCAATGGGCACGTGTGATTGGACAGAATGAATGATTTGTTAGGTGTAAATTAGTCTAAGGCTGTAGCAACCAGAGGCAAGGGTAATGGAGGGATTGTAGAAGGTTTCTGCAGATTTTCAGCTATCACCCGCAATCTCACTCCCTCTTTCTCAAAATAACTAATTTCTGAGTAAGCAGGGGGTTGGCAGCAGGGATTTTTACATCAGTTTTGCACCCTGAAATGATCACGGGGAGCATGTGCGGCACGGGGGGGCAGAAGGGCGGGACTCTGCCCGAAGCGGAGCGCGTCTTTTCACAAAGTCATAGTGTTGACGTTTTCTCGCAGCCAAAGATCGCTCCAAAACCTCTCTATCGCATGACCAGGAAACATGCCAGCGGCTCGTAACGCAGCCGCATGGGAGCGTTCGCTAAACATTCTCGTAATGTGCATTGTGTGAAAAAAAAAAACTTGGACTTTGTAATTCCAAAAACATCCTGCAATGTTTGCTATGGAATGAACAGCACTTGGAAGGCTGCTTTAAAATGTGTTTAGCCAAGCTACTATTTGGTCTATAATACTACAACTTTAAAACCTTCCTTCAGAGAAATACAGATAACCTTGCCTTGTCAACCATTATAAGCTCTAAGGTGAAAGTAGCTTACCCAAAACCATGACCGAAGTTTCCACTCTTCTAATTACAAATAATAAGTAGCTTCCCAACAGTTTGTTCTCCTAATCAGTTTAGCCTCTGTGCATCATTTTCCAGCACACAAGAAGCAGCTGTGTAAGTCGTAGATTAAACACATGGTCATGCACTGTTCCATTACTCTGAAATTCTTTGCACGAAGATCTTCTCATGCTTCACACAGTAACTACATTTATATGCACACCATGCACATCGATATTAGTCCAACTATGACTGCTAGTCAAAACAAGCCGGGAACATGTAAACAGCACAGTCCGATTGTCAGACTGACTAAGATCTTGGTCTATAGAAGAATCAAAACATCTTAACAGCAATCACTTGCAAGTATTTTTTTTGACGTGTACATTTATTAAAAATTGTGTGTGTAAACATCTTGAGACTGAACACCCATAACAACACCCACCAGAAAGCTGGTATGTCATGATATTGCCTGTCAATCATGGAGGGTGAGAAAATTTGACTGTCCATAAAATGCTTACATGTGTTCAATAGGCAGTGACAACCCCATGTAAGGACACATCATTAGTGCCTATTATTTTCGTAACCAAAACATCATGTGACTGATATGCCACATCTGTTTTACACACGATCACACACAATTAAAAGCTCACCACAAGGTGATGAAAATAAATGTGATGGGAGGTTGGTGGCTACTTTTCAAATGCAGCTCTTTGAAGTTTTCTTCAAAAAGTAGATTTTCAGATCTAACCAAATGCTGGCCATATGAGTATAAATATAAAAAGTTGGTGTTGCTTGCCAAAATGACTAACTTTGGGTTAATCTCCTGGCAACACTAGGAGATTATTTCATAAGTGGTATTTTTAAACTTTACCATTAATCATTATTACATTTAAAATGAATACTTTGGAGGTTGTAAGAACTACCACATCTGTTCTCTGTACCCCTATTACAAGTTTAGTTTTAAAATCCATACTTGGTCGACCTTAGTTTATCCCAATTAATACATGTGGGCCAGGCCGATTTTAGTTTGATTATTCAGACATGTAATTGCTTAGATTGAACCACTGACTCTCATTGAGTACTTCTGATATTTTGTGGCACTTCTTGTAATCCCACAAGTGTGATGCCATCTTTAGACCACAAACAGCTTTTGTGTTTTGGAAGGGAAAAGCAAATAAAACAGGAAGGGGTCTGCATTTTAGAGGGGGTTAAGAGATGTCCCTTACGCTTAATGTTCTGCTATAAATCGGCATAATGAGGTTCTTCAAATACAGAAAAGGAATGCTGACACATTTAAATGTGCTGCCAAAAAATGTCTGAATATGGATAAAGAAATGGCAGTGTCAGCTTCAGAAAGCCTGGTACTGTGTTTTGTGTTTAAAAATTGGGAAGCTTGCACATGGGTAAACTTCATGAAGAGGATGCTTACTGTTGTAAAGTCAGATTATGCTGCTGTGCATGTAAACAGGGCTGTGAACAGACTGCTCTTTATAAAGCTCTTGGAAACGTACTGGTTCGGTCCAGTTTTTTAGACTGACTAAGAGCTTAGTCAGGCTATTGAATGCATGTAAATGTCACTAACTGCTCAATACCAAGGGGAGGTTTTCAAAATATTCACTTTTCAGTTTCTCTAGTAATAGGTGTGAATTGGCCTCTCAAGTTATGAACTGGCAAATGCATGCAAATACACGCATATGCAAATGCATGTACACACACACACACACACACACCCACACACACTCAACTGGCAGTCAAGGACACACCTGTATGCCTGACATGATTTTCTCATCACAAATTCACTGATGATTTGACAGACGCAAACAGGATGTCGCACACTCGGTAAAGCCAATATGCACACACATGGCCCTGCTGTGAACAGTTTCCTCGAACACTAATTTAGCCGCCATGCTCCCCGCTGACAGACAAGCTGTCATTGAAGGCCGCGCCGTGCGGCATGGGAGAGAAGTGCCACTGGAAGCAGAACGCAGGAGGTGCTGGTCGAAAACAATTACTCCTCCAAATCACGGTGCATTGCCGCACACCTTCGGACGAGAGGGGCCCACTGAAAAGTGATTCAGGGGACCCTCTGAACAGTCCGATGAATTATCACCACACTGTCCCCCAGCCACTCAGCTAGCACACCACATCAGGGTCTTCATCCCACCTCCTATTCATCACTGGCTGAGCCGCCCCGCTACAAGCTGCCCTGTCTGAAAACATTATCTAGACCCCCAAATCACAGGCAAGGAGGGTCGCATTCGTCATTATCTTTTATGGATTCTTGAGCGTGTCGCCCGGCAAGTTGACACTGGAGTCAGTGGTAGCCGGTCGCAGTGCAGAAGCCTCAAGGTATTTATTAAGAAAGCGAAAGCTACAGATTCCCTCCTGCCCCATTTCACTGGTTTCCCTTTGTAACCCTGACTATTCTGACAGCCTTCTTTAATAGACTTTTCCACTTCTGTCTCCAGCAGATGGATGGCATTTCTGCAAATTGCCATTTTGAACTATTAGTGTTGCTGTTGACAGTCCTCTCATTTGATAGAGACCTTGGATTGTCCTGCCGTGAGCAGAATCTTGCCATCAAAGAAGCAGCGCTTAATCCCTTTGTGATGTGCTTGAACCCTTTTTGTGGCAGTTTTAGGCTATGAGACCCTCACATATGAGTGAAGCTGTTCACATGGAATGAGCTCGGGAATATGTTTTTATTGCTCCCCAACTTTGGCTGCAGATGTTTGTAGATATGTGATAATGAGGCCCAAGGGGCTTTAGAGACTGAGAGATGTCCTTGGTGTTGGATTTGGATTAAACAACAAAAGCGTTCAAGCTCTCAGTAGCAGCCGCTGCTGCCATCGCTTCCGTGTTCCGTCGCTCCATATGCCAGCCAGACCGAAGTGACGGCGAATGACACACCTGTTACAGGAGAGTACACCTCTCCCTGGGTAACGCTTGCATCGGCTGTGTGGTGCCATCTGCAACTGGCACTGTTTGGAGTGCCATAGAGAGGATTATATCTGGGCCGTCACTCACGCAGGAGTGGCAGGGCTTTTAATGAGATGCACCTGGCAGTCGGCACTCGGAGAGCCCGGTAGAGCCGTGCAGCACCCAGCTGACGCGCTTATGTTTCCGCCATTAAATCCAACGGCTGTTTTACAGATTCCTTCCGTGCACGGTTTCTCAAGCGTCAAACACAGGCGGGTAGGGAAAAAAATAAAAACTTTAAAACCTCAAACATGGCCATGTGAATTATTCATAGGCATGATAAATTGGCCCAGCTGTAATCGTTTGGGAGACAATTTCCCCGTCAGAAAGGCGAGGCTCGTTGATCGCACCTTCTTCGTATGCTGCCGCACGACCTTTCCTTTACTCAGCATGGCCAGGTGTTTCATTCTCAGTCATTTGCCCTCAGTGAAAGAAGCTATTCTTTGACTATTTATACATGTTCATATATTGGGAAGTGTTTTTAAAATCCATTGTTTTTGACAAAGAATCATTGTGCTGCTACTAAAGGCATAACGCAGAGAGAAAGCAATAAATTGATAGACCACACTAAGCTACTGTTCGCATTTCTACAAAGGTGGTCAATCAATCTTCTGGTTAATAATAACAAAGCCTAAAGCAACTGGGCCTGAGGGAAAATAGTATGGAAAGGGAAGACAGCCTAGAAGAGAACAGAGAATTAAATGCTAAATTACATTTTTGAATCTCTTTGTGATTAAATCGTCCGCATCTAAGCATGCAGGAAACATACAGGAATATTAACAAAATACCAAAGTTGTTCTGTGTCTGTAATAGGCTTTGCAGTCAGTAATACAATTAATTGATATTTCATTAGAATGTAGTGAGAGCACATTTATGCAAAGATTGCACAATAACTTGGGACTGATTTGACTTAAATAATCCTAGCAGGCAGTCATAGAAACACTGGTAAAAGGCTACATGGCTTTTGGTTTCTGCCAACTCAAATGCCTGAAAGGCCTGAGCTCAGATCTAAGGATTGGGTGGAACTGCAGGTCTCTGACATCAGGAGGCATGCAAGGCAAAATAATACCATTATCCCACAGAAAATTTGAGTATGGCATTTTAGTGGTAAATTCTGTTCTTCCCCACATGTTCTCTCTGGGTTATTTAGATAACAAGTATGCCCCTGCTGTCAGCCTCAATGGATTCATCTTCATCCTGGGTGGAGCCTACGCCAGAGCCACCACCATCTACGACCCAGACAAGGGCAACATCAAAGCTGGGTCCAACATGAACCATTCCAGGCAGTTCTGCAGGTTGGCCTAATGACCAATGGATTGAACTAGCATGCTACACGATTAAATCTGTTCTCAGCACTGACGTGTGACAAATCATGTTTACTTCTTCTTTATCTTTTTCAGTGCTGTTGTCCTGGATGGAAAGATTTACGCCACAGGAGGCATTGTGAGCAGCGAAGGGCCAGCATTAGGCAATATGGAGACCTTTGACCCTTGCACTAACACATGGACACTTCTCCAGAACCTGCCCTGCCCACTCTTCAGACATGGCTGTGTGGTCATCAAGAAGTACATCCAGAGCGGCTGACCACAGCCAGGCAACACAGCCCTTTTTCCTCAGTGCACTGCAGGGATCAAAGACAAAGAATTGCTGGACATGTCTAACATTAAAGACTCCAAAGCTCCCTCCTCAAAACTCCTACCAGCTCTCCTGGGGGGAACAAAGTGGAATTCCAGTGCCCGACAAGTCTAGACTCTGTAAGGGATGTAAGCTAACCCTCATTCACAGGTGTTGTGCCATTTGGATACAATGCAAGCTTTGTTGGCCCACTGCAAAGACTTGTCTTCTCTGACAAACATTTGTATGTGTTCTCTTTTTTTTGTGCATATTCTTTTGATATTTTCCTTCAATTATCCATTCCAGTCATAACAACTGCACAATTTTGTTTTGCCATGAGTCTGAAATCAAAGAATCTGTTCTCCCCCTCCCCCCAACCCTTTCTGCTGGGTGTAGTCATGTCATGACTTTACAAGACAAAACAGTATCTTCATCCAATCAGAGAGATTGAGGATGAGTGCAGATATTCTATGACATATCAGGAAATGTAATGCAATACTTCGGCTTGAGTGTGTTTCAGGGTTATGGTGCTCTAACCAAGTGGAAGTATGTTTGACAGAATCAGGGATGTAATTCAGGACCTGCAATCCAACAAATACCATCACAATAAGAGAAAGGACTGGATGAAGACAAAAGGATGAGCTTTGTCCTAAATGCAGCCAAATCACAAGTCACATTTATTTGTCATTCTGAGGATAAAATTGTTCTTTTCCTCCATTTCTGCATTTGATATGAATCCACTCACTACAGTGGGACTGAAATGGAGGTATTGGGGATGGATCTAATCCTGTAAAATATGGAAGGAATAAATGTATATTTTAAAACTGAAGTAATTCTGTATAAATGTTTTTAGAAAATTCGATAGATTGGACAAAAATGTCTATCAATCTGTACCCAAAATGGACGATTTACATGTTATTAATGATGAGACAATACATATTCAAAATTCAAAGAAAAATACACAATATTGTGTGTCATTTTTTCCATAAAAACAGGCACAGTATCCATGGCAACATTTTTCTCTCTCTTTTTAGTCAGGTGTTTGGGTTTATAATTAATTATGCAGATAATCTGTGGTACCAAGTGAGGGAAAAATGGCAATGAATACATCCATTTTTAAAACAAGACAAAATACCACCCAAGTAACATACTGCATATAAATTTGATCAATTAAACGATCCATATACAACTCCAAATAGACACTCCTATTATTTATTTGCTATAGTTTAAAAAATTGCTTAATTTAAAAGGTATAAGATATATATAATATAGATGTAATATAACGTGCTGAGTGGCTGGTGACCACTTCTCATTATGGCCAAACCCATGTTTAAAACATTCATTCAACCACCTTCAAAATCGACATAAAATTTAACTGAAAATTAAAAACAGACATGAAACAGTTCAACAAAGACTACAATTTGCACCATTTATTCAAGTATAATCACAGCAGTTTATTGGAGAAATTACAGTAAATGTATTATTTAAACATAACTTTTACTAAAATAATGCTTAAGAATAGTAACCATATTTCAAATTAGGCTCTAAATATTAAGATAAAAATGAGGCAATCACCCTGGCAATAACAGAAATAAAAAGCCCCCAAATACATGTAAATCAATAAATAAGAAATAAACTACAGATTAGATACAATCAATTTATCAACAAAAAAACCCCAAACAAACAAACAAAAACAAAACAAAAAAAACCCCACAAAACTGCATACTGGACTAACCTCTGAAGCCCGTCAACAAACTCCAACCTGACTTTTAATCTGGTGAATGGAATGGGCTTATTTTAAGAAGCTTGATGACAGAGTGCTCTGTGTGTAGCTCCCCTTCAGGTAGTTATTAAGGACTGACTCAGATTGTGAGATTATGTTCTCTGATCCTAGTTCTGTAATACTTATTTACAGCCTTGTTCAGGCAGTACAGTAAGCAGGCTGGAGTTTGGTCCAGCAGACTTCTGAACAACATTGCTACAAGACTGCACCCTCTAAATACGTTGCCTTGTATCATGGAATTGTACTGGGAGCAACTCATGGGCCTAGCTCTATGCAGGCCTAGCACTGTTTTGGCAGGTCATGTCTAGGGCCTTGAACATGACTCACACAATATCATGGGTTTTCAAAATTTTCTTTCATATGATCAAAACATCATGGGGTTTTTTAGAGAACAGAATAGTGAGAAATATGAAGGGGATAACATTTTAGTGCCATGACCAGAACATAATTTTTTTTATTTTTTTTTTTTTTAATGAAGGCTTCTTGTCTCGTTTAGTTACTTTAATAAATATTTGAATGATGTTTCCCATTTTTATCTGTGTGTATTCAGTTTGTAATAATCTGTTTTCAATTATCTTTATAAATTAGCCATGTAATTTCATTTAACATATGTTTAAACATGTTGGATCATAGCAAGTGTTTCAAATACGCACAAATTCGGTGAGGTACGAAATAATTCATTACATTTGAGTACAGCAGTTAGTGAACATGGGTAACATTTTATATTCCCTGTATTTCAGAGTCTGAAAATTTCTAAGGTAAATGTACTGTCAGTATTTCAGAACCAGTGGTCAAGACAGTAGAATCTACACCACACCAAACATGCATGTTATGTTCACTACTTGCAAAAGGAGAGGGGGTATGATACAATGCTCATCACGTTTGTTATTTTCCATGTGTTATTTGCGTTCCTTTACCACAAAATCCAAGAAGCACCACCACCTTTGTAACAAAATAAATAGGTCATTAATGTAGCAGAGACCTGAGACCCATAAACCTCCATATTCTCCATCTGCACAAACCTGCTACAAAAATGTGCTACATTGAGACAAACTTCAAAAAATGAGTAACAAATTTCCAATTTGTTGGCTTTTAGAAAACTGCATACAAAGGAATAGTTGAACATCAGACTGTCAAACACACTGTTTAATACTTATGTTAATAAATAAATGGGTATAGCTAGAAAAAGAGATCAAATGGTGTAATTCTGTAAGAGTGAAAGAAATTGTAGTGGAAAAACAATATGGCTGCCATCATGAAGGCCCAATTGACAGTTCAATGAAGAAAAAGAAATAATTGGATGCCAATGTTTGCTGACAGAAAAAAGTGAATTATAGAGAAAAAAAATAAAGATGAACAAGAAAGCAAAACAAATACACAATGCAAAGTTTCTGAAATTAACATGCTGCATTGTGTCGGCTCAACTGCAAAACAGACAAACAACAACAGAAAACCCCAAACAAACAAAAAAAAACCAAAAAAAAACAAGAACCAAAACTGAGCAGAAGCACGGTTCATGCATCAGCCCCAGACCTTGGTTCTCAGCACCTGGCCAATGAACAAGGGTGCAGTAATGTAACAGATGCTGACAAATACTGGACGTATTTAGTAAACTTCTCGTCTCGTCAGCATCACAATAATTGAGGTAGCCATGGTTCTTTATCTCACTGTAGTAGTCCAGAACTACGTCCTCCTTTTTTGCATGTTTTAAACAATTTCTTAAACTGTACTCACCTTTACATAAATTGAGATGAGTTTCAAGTTTGCAGAAATCTTTTAACAAACTGGAGAAAGTAGCAGATCAAAAAAGCATTCAAAAATACTTGGCTAATAAGCTACTTGCGCTACACCAAAGCTGAACTAAAATCTACCTATTGAAAGAATACACAGCCACCAATCAAAGATTTTATCATCATCATCATCATCAGTCAGCAGAACTTAGCCATGAGCAAACAAAGTCTGGAGGAAAAATAAAGCTAATATTAAACACCAAGAGATGAAAGAAGCAATGCTCCACATGTTAAACACAGAGGCACTGGATAAAATGGCCTTGTTCATATGTTTTCTAATGCAAACGACCTTAGCATTGTTTCAACTCAAAAACTGAGAAGTAATAAAGTAAAATGACAGAATATTCCAACAAAGAATGAGTTATGGCAAAACCACCTGGCTACAGAAAACTCTGAATTTGTGGGGGTGCTCATGTGCATGTAAAAGCAATTGAGAGAACACGATCTATGTGAAAATGACTGGCCCAATGTTAAATTAAAAAAAGAAGGCAGTCATCAGAACAAATATCAGTGTAGCCAAGATGGTCCCTTTATGTAATTGTCCATGATACATGAAGAGGTTTATTTTCACAAGAGACATGTCCCGTTCTATGGAGTTGATGAATACTTTGTAATCTCAGTCTTGTATCAAACAATGTGTATTATTTTGGAGGTTCAAGCATATGGTCAGCAGTGCAACCTCTAGACACCAATTACTTCTGAATCCAGTTACTCCAAGCCAAACCAAATCTAGACTGGGTTTCCAGTTTAGTAACATTATTTGGAGATGTTTTCTACTGGAACTCTTGACAGAATGACACTTCAGTATTTCACTAGAAAGGATTTTAATAGAGGTCCTTAAATCTGAAAAGCAGATTAAAAAAAATGCTTACAATCCAACAGAACCTAAGATCACAAAAAAATCTCTTTAAAAATGGTGTTCTTTACGGCAGTGGGAAGTATCATCATAGGGATGCAGTGCTTGTATTTGAATGCCTACTGGTGGAAAGATCACAGCGGACACTAACACATCAAGATGGTGGGCAGAGAGGGCGAGCAATGCAGTTTGTTTCCACAGTACATAAACTGACTCGACCTCTTGGTGTTGCGCTGCCTTTCACACTTTTTTTTTGCCACTGCTGGTGAGAATCTGTGCCTGTGTGTGTGTGTGTGTGTGTGTGTGTGGTTTCTTCCTGACAAGGAGGCTGAGGTTTTCGAGTGACATCACACAATCTTTTTTTAAGCATTGTTTAACTTTTAATATCTTGTTTTTTTTCCATTTCTTATTTTTTAAAGAAACCCAAGGAGCAGCAAATAGATAAACAATAGCACCCAATAGCACCAATGACGCCCATTAGAAATTGGCATACATGTTTGTAAAAACTGAAACCTACATGAGTCTTGAGTTGCGTTTGGTTCTGTAGACTGATTCTGTCCAGGTACCTGAGACAATAGCACCAAGGTCGCCACTGTAAGTCTTTGAAGGTCTCCTTTACCTTCTCATTTCACATTCTCATTTAAGAGCAAACCTGCTCGGCTCCTCATGGAAGGGCTTGGTTCAATAGGCTATACTCCCTCATGAATCACAGGAGTTTCCGATTACCATCACTGCTGAAAGCCCTCAATTCATCACAGGAATGTTTTGAAATGCTGGACTTGCCTCTCCATCTCCTGAAATGGAAAAAGGAATAGGCCTTCAGTAAGCCATATTTACAAACTGATGTTGCGTGTAGGACAGTGATAACCTTTTTATTGCTACTAGCCATTAGGACAAAAATAGTGAAGCAAAATTACTAACTTTTGCTGCATTGCAAAAGCAACATAATGGAGAAAACTGATAAAAACATCAGGGGGCATTAACTTAATTTTAGCACACTAGCAAGAGACAAGAGACAATGCCAGAGATCTGTGCATTTTCAATCAAAGGACTTTCAGTATTTTATCCCGCTCTGCATACATCCTCTATGTATTTAAAATATTCTGCTTTATCTGACATTGCTTTTCTTTGACATACCCTATCAAATAATTACATTATAAACTTGAATATTAAATGAGCATTTTTTTGATGCACTGTCACCCTGTCGATAATCATAAGTGTAAGGCAGACAAATATTAAAAATTCACTCATGCAACAAGATTCTGGTCCAGTTCCGTGGCACCTGTGGGGATTCCCGCCTCACGCCCTTGGGCTTAACATGCATTATAGCTACAAAATGAACACAGGATTCTTATGTGGCGAGGCATACCTGATGGTCTGAGCCAGACGCCCTTGGAGTGAAGTAGAATATTATCATAAATGAGCAGTCTGTGAGAACAATCAAACCTGAAATATCTGAAAAGGCTCCTGATGCCTCATACCAGTTGGACTATGAAAGCCAAAGAGACTGTGTGCAGTCCCTTTCATATTTGCTGAACTAGACATTAAAGATCTCAAACACTGAGATGCTACATTTCTCTTTTTTGACTAGGAAATAATGAATAGCACTTTTTGTGGACAATAAAGACGCTACCTGGGCAGAGTGCATAAATGAGCTCAGGGCTTCGCCAGCCTCCACACCCCAGTGCACCTCCACTTTCTTTCTGGTGGCCAGAGACCATTACTATTGGATTTGAGAACAGCAAATATAATTTCCCCAGAGGATCGGCCACAGTTCACTGCAATCAACATGGTGCTCTAATTTCAACACTCAACAGCTGTTCAGTGTGTCAGCATCCAGTCTTTGTGCATCCATCTTCTGCTTACAGCTACACAAACATGATAAACTCATTTCCCCTTCTTTCATTCTGTGATATTATGCAGCTTCAAAATAGTAAGCTAGCAATTTCACTTGGCAATATTTATTTATTCATTTTTATATATGATCTGCGTACAATGCAAAATATGGCCATGAATTCCAACAGCGATCTCTCCATTTTTAATTGTCTCAGCACGTCTATTTATGTGTGCGCCAAGCAACTGTATTCACTATACAGACTGTAGCAGCATAAGAACCCATTATTGCTTCCCACATTGTTTTCAATACCTCCACATAGAGGAACAGAACCTGCACTAGGTGAAGATCAAAAGGCTGAAGGAAGAATGGCACATTTACCCCAAAAAACATTAAGTTCTTTTCATACATCAAGTATAACAGAGTAATGTCTACTAGAAATAAAATGCATTGTGGCACACACTGCAGGTGCCGGGCTGACTGTACCATCCTGAGTTGACCCATATATCATACCTTACTGACAACAGGCCCGATTTACAGAATTCCCCAAACATATGGGAAGTGAAAATGGATGGTGCTAAATATACAGCCTCCTTATACAAGGCTCAGCTCACATGGAGAAAACGATTCCAAACAGCCGTCAGGGATCAAGCTGCATTAGGACCCTGTAGTTAAGTAAGGGTAAAGGCCCTAGGAACAAAAAGCAGGAATATAACTAGAGTCAGTATGGCTCAATGTGCAGAGAAAGAGGAATTTTTCATCAGGATAAGCAGGCTAATCTGCCTACTCTGAGCTCTTCACTAGTAGGTCTGTAATACAATAACTCCATCCACCTACCCAGAGACAACTGGTAAGTTTCCCTGACTTTAGAATTGTCCAATTTCACAGCACATGAACAGAAACCATTGAAGACATCAGGTGGTTTATTTCCCTTAAAACAGAGCTTATCTAATTTTCAGTTAACATTGTTATAACTTAACTAAATCACAAAGTTATGATTGAATGAATTTACACTTATATAGCAGCTTTCTCAGAACACAAAGATGCTTATAAACGTCCTTTACGCAACTGGGCATGAACCATCAGAACCCTTCTAGGGTGACGGCCTGAAGGTTAACTCCAAATTCCAGTACAAGTGATTTAGCCATACTGCATTTCTAGGAACAATGTCAATTTTGACTGTGCTTGATGTCATGTGGGCCACTTACCTCAATCAGGTGGGTCTTGTCATAGTCCCTGCGGTGCTGGTAGATACACTGGCTGAGTAAAGAGTAGATCCTCTCCAACAGATCCACACTGTAGCCCTCACTCTTCACCACTACCTGATCCAGTAAGGCCTGAGAAACAGCACAGATCACAAGGGTCATTCAACAAGGAGGGGATGACAAAGGACAAAGGTCATACAAAGTATGTAGACAGAAGACAGATATGGCACATCATTGCACTTACACCATAACTTGCAAGGTTTCCATCTTAAAGAGTGTACAGTATAACAAGCTCATCACTCTATACTGACATTATACAACTAGCTTATTGGTTCTGTAATGCATTTTGCATATCAGGTAATTGCGGCAAAACATCATGCTTATTATCTGAATGATCTTCACCTCCTTCCTCTCTAACACATGTAAATGTACTCTGAATTATAGTAATGAACAAGGTTAATTGCAATCTTTAAATGAATGTTCCTGTTGAAACAGCAAAGGCTAAATTGGCGTTTGACAGTAAACCAAAATTGGACAGAAGTGCCTGCAAAGTAATTAACATTAGGGCACTATGTATTTTAGGCATAAGTTGCAGTAATTATAAAAAAAATTTTTTTTTTAACATATGAAACCCTAGACAAAAGCCTTGGTAGCAAAACAAAACAAAAATAACCACAACAACATATACTGTAAAAATGTAAAGAAGGTCCTCAGCTAAATTGTACCAAGTCATCAACTTATCTGTAGCATGTCAGCTAAATTGCAGTGAGAGTGCACTTATACTGTATCTCCATCTCAAGGATGCCAAGTCAAGCTCCCTAAAGTTTGACATGGCTGTTAAAAAGTGAACCCCAAACACAAAAACAGAAAAGAAGTAAATAAAACTGTGGGATAACTATGCAAAGAAACGTGAGCTCCGTAAGATAGGGGATGACTACACACAGTGCCTATGCCAACAGAAAACTCCCACCCATACAGTCAGGACATGGGGTCAGCCATCTTCAAAAGCAATTAAGATCAAAGCGACAGCCAATTAAGGCAAATCATAATTACCTTCCATTTTGTACACTGCTTCAGTGTAATGCTGTTTACTTTTCACATTCACTTTAATTAAAGTCTCAGACCCAGCAACGCCTTTTCAATTGACATGTTCATCACAGTCATCCTGTGGCCAATCAGCTGCTCATCTGAATGCATACAGATTAGTTATTAGGCTAAACTCACCGACTATGGTTGCATCAGTTTGGATCCTGATGAAGAGTTTAGACACAAAGAACACTCATGAATTTGGCTATGGGGATGAAATATTTGCAAAAACTGCTTTGGGTTTTGGTGTGCCACCATCCGTGGCTAGGGACAATAAAGAACGAAGATCAGCGACTGATGATCACCCTGTGTCAACTCATTGTCGCCCATAGTCACCTATTTGCGGTTACACTCCGAACACACCAAAACGGACTACAGCTGACGAACATGTATGCATGTATGTTCTGTGCCTGCACGAAAAGAAAATAACTCAAAAGAAAGCCACTGCTTCCCAAAGGTGTATGCTTCTCATAGCAAGTACACTGAGTTTTGAGTGTCTGCAATCTATTGAGATCCTTCCTTCAATAAAATTGCATACAGTAACATCAAGATAATGACAAATGTCCCACATTTTCAGTAGATAGTTAGTACAACAAAACTAATAAGGTTAGCCCAGCACACTGCCTTGGTACATCAAGCTACAATGTGACAAAAAAAAAAAAATCTTATGCAGTCTATGTATACATTTTCTTGTTTCTCGAGTCAAATTTAGACTGATCAGCCAATCAGAAAACACTCCATTACAACTGGGCAAAACAGCAGAGGACCTACTAGAGGCAGTGCAGAGCATACAGCACTGAGCACAGGTCAGTCACCAAGAGCCTCCAACGGCTTGACGCCCTCTGATGGCTAATAGTAGGGTCAGCCTAAAACATGCTTTGATATGAGTGTAGTGACACTCACTTGCAGGTGCAAATAAAGTCCAGCTTCTGTGCTGAAAAATGTGTTTAAAATTGACAAATGTAGGAAAAACCCATTATTTGGATTATAAAACCACATGCAGGAATAAAACACAAACAATGACACAAAAATCGCTAAAAGCAGATTGCACATATACAAACAAGCAAAAGCAGTCAGCAGCAAAGAACACATTCATGAACGACAGGGAAAGGAATACAAAATAATTAGTTCTACACAGTTCACTAGCCTGTCAGTTCAGCCTTAAGGATTAGGTTCAGACCCCATGCTAGGCTTTGTGCTATTGTCAGTGGCAGTGGGCAAATGGTCATGGGTAGCAGACCTCCTCTGTCAAACTTGAATAGAACAGTAATCCTAGCTATAAAGGAGCTGTTGATATGGTCCATTTAACTCCAGTTATTTGATGTTTATCATCCTTTGGTGCTGAATAATAATCTGACCAATCCACCTGAAATGCCTCTATGCTAAATTATAGTTCACTGGGTCCAGGAAAAGCAAACACTACCACCATTGCCTTAATAATGATGATGACACAACATTATGACTGACTACATGTACATGGGCAGTGCACAAAGTCAAATAAAACCTTCTCAATGCTTTGTTTACTGTTCATCTCTCTGCCTTAGTCATCTAGCTCAAAAGTAGAGTATGAATATTTTAAAGTACAAACCCTGCATTTTGTGCCATTACTGAGCAAAAATAGTGCATTAGTGATTGGCAACTGATCCTACAAAGTTCGATGACTGCTGATCTTGAACAGTTCAGCCCAGGAGAGAGTCTGATTGAGTCCAATGAGCTATATACATATACAATTATTAAAGTTAGAAAACTGTGGGGGGGGGGGGCAGAGAGGCCAAATATAATTTTTAACTGGTTAATATTGTTGATTAATGGTGACTAACGATTGTGTAAATAATGGATTTTATATTGTTCTATCTCTATTTTCCTTCCCATTCATGTTTATGCCAAATTGCTTGGGCAGTAAAGCGACTTGTAGTATTCATACCAGCAAGGCCTTATTAAATTTAACTGGATGGAGAGAGAAAGTGACAGAGCTGAGAGAGAGCAAGAGGAACGAAGACTTTCCTTCCTCTTTTTAATTTTAATACAAAGTAACGCTCTGCTGCAGGTGATTCCACAAATAAAAAATCATCATGTTTCAAATTATGAAAGGCAGGAAGTTGGAACAGACAAAAGAGCGGAGGGGACCAGGGAATCCAACAGATGGTAGAGCTGAAGTTCCAATTTCAAAACATGAGCTGAACGGAGAGGAACTAAATTAGAAAAGCAACTGTATCTGGAAAAATGCAATGAACCTTTTAAGCATTAAAGATAAAAAGAATTACACTCATAATAAAAATGATTGGCACAAAGGTTCTATAGTTGATCCAAATGGCACCGGATCCACAATAACAATGTTTTGAGTACTGAGATACTATAATAAACATGAAACAATTCATATCCATTTTAGATCGAGTCAGTTACAAAGCTCCATTATCTTAAGTAGAAAATGATGCAGAGATAAAAACAGATTTAAAAATAAATAAATAAATAAAAATGAAAGCACTTCACTGGACACAACAGGCATTTGTAGTGTTGTAAAGTGTTCAGGACTCATTCCCACAAAGGAGGTGTACTGGTAGATTTAATACCAATTATAAAATCTACCACTACTACCTACACTACCTTCATTACATGTAAAATGTAAGCACTGTGCATTAAATAAACACAAACACAAGATAAAATGAAGATGTGGTTTCAAGCACATTTTTAGACACTAAGGCTTAACCTAGAAAAATGAATGGCACTGAGTGGGCTAAAATGTCAACTTTCTTTAACTTTAACTTTTCATTAAATTTTATTATCAAAGGTTGTCTTCATTTACTTTACTTTTTTACTATTTGGTTTCATTTTCAACTTTTTGCCTATTCAGGCATTATTTCTGTTACTTTACTGTGTTCTTCTGATCTATTCACCTAAAATGTTAAAATGATTTTATTTTTAGCCAAAAGAGCTGGCATAATTTTTTTTATTTTAAATCATGTTGCACAAACATCTCAGCTAAGTAATACAGTCAATGAAGCAATGGGAAAACTGAAGCAATGAAAAGTATCAATGAAGTATTCAATGAAGCAATAGGAATTATCCCTCAATTTTGAAACTGAGAAGGACCTCAGGATTTAGATAGGTCAGCACTTTGACTCTCACTGAAGTGTCTTCAAGTTCCTGATTGATCATTTCCAGATCATTAATTGATATAAACAAATCTCACCATTTTCTTCTGACACTTCGTAGCCTTGATGTGAATGAGGACCTTCTACCAAAGTCAGCAGAAAATTGTTCCCGTCACCACAAAACTTTCTGCCAAGAAACGTAAATCTGCCTAACCCCAAGCTGCACTCAGCTATGAAATTTAAATGCAAAAGAAAAAGATTCGCCAATAATGCATACTCTAACAAAGAACTGTGTTTATGAGAGAACTTTCAAAAATGTCCAAGCAAGCACAGAGTTGTTTGCAAGTGCAAAAAAGAAGTACTGTCAAGGAGGTCAGCGAGGACAAACAACAATAGCGAAAGCACTCAAATAAATAAAATAAAATAACAAAATCTAGCACTTGTCCATTGATATTTAGCAATTTTCACCTAAACAGACATTCTAAATGATTCAGCTGTTTGAAGTGCCAGTAGCAAGGCTACATATGAGAATGAGCCGTCATCTTTGAAATGGGTCGATATTTATGAACATGGAAAAAGCAAGTGTGATATCTTAACAGACCATAATGGACGTTTTAATGAAATCTTTTAATATGAGGGTAATTTGCTACAAGAAAGACTTTGACAATCATGTTTTCCAGACAGGGGACAAAACCAAAGTTTTATGATCAATATAGATTGTTAGAATAGTTAGTGTCAACAACCTCTTAAGTCTCCCATTAGACAGAATTCTGAATTCAGTATTTTTTGGTCTCTTTTGTATGGGCTTCAGTTTGCTTGCACAGCCATCTCAGAATTGATGTGTGATGTGATGCTAAAACCGTACTCCACTCAAAAGGTTTGGTGTGGAAACAAAGCTCCTTGTCTACCCTGACACATTTTTAAATTCCACAGGTATTTCAGGCTGCCTGCCACACTACAAGAGTGTCAATAGTAATGAGCATTCTTTAGCCGATGAATATGAATGAAATGCAAGGAAATGGCCCACTTTTCATTCCTAATATGTGTTAGGCAGTTTGCCAGCCCAACCAGGAGGAGATATCTGCTTAAACGGCAACCCTCGCACCACTTCACCGGAAATTCAATTTGTTCCATAAGCCAGGGATGAAAAAGCAATTATTCACAGCTCCCGTTTCTTCACGATCTGTTTCTTAAAGATATCTGCTTTTTCTCCCTAAATGAACAAATAAGCCCTCAGATTAGTGCCACAAGCGCCTGGAGTCCCCGTAGCCCTCGGTTCTGGCAGTCAGCTGGTCAGCCAGGCGCCTGAGGTGGCGCCTAGCTCTATCAATCAGGCCCAGAGGCAGGGCTGCTGATTGAAGCCCCCGGGGGGAATTCTGCGGGGAGATAATGGTGCAACAACCACCGTGGAGGAGGGTGGCAGTGCGTGTCCGCTTGCGATATAAGTAACTATTTCCTCCATATTTTCATTCTGCCTCTTTTTCGCTAGTGTGGCCATTGGCCCGAGAGGCAGCTCAAGCAGATGCACTGAGTGGCAGTCTGGCATAAGCGAGACTGCCACTCGTCAGGTTCAAATCCCTGAAAATGGTTAGAGGCCTGCCTCTCACTGCCAATCAGCAAGACAGAGCCTGCAGCTACAGATCATGGCATGAAAGCACATTTAAAACAGGATGATACATTTGTTTTAGAATTTTCTACTGCTTTCAAGGAGTAGAAAGCATAGATGCAAGTGATATCTAGAGTCTGGGATGAAGGTGAGTCTTAAAATAACTCACTGGAAAGAAGGGATGTGTGTGTGAGATAGAGACTATGGAAATGGTGCAAGAGGGGATTGATTCCATCACCATGCCGATGAACATTTTCTCCAACGCTAAGCTAAGGGCTATTTTTATAAAATCCTTTCAGAATCAGCAGAGTTCAACAAATGTTGCAATTCACCAGGTGTGCACAATTAAAAAGTGTTACAATTTCAAGCTAGAGATGTGAAAACTATACATTTTTCTTTAGCTAAATATGCTTAATGAAATCATTAAATTAAAGCAGCGTTCTATGATAGTAGTAATAGCACAGTAGCAAGTTACCAGTTACCATTTGTCCTCTTTGTACTCGTAGCACAGAATTAGAATAGGTATAGCATGTACAATTGTATTTGTCATAATTTATTCAATAAATTTGGTAAAAATCCCATCAAGACTAAGTGTAGGAAGTCTGATGGGGTACGTGCACCACTCCTGGATGCAGCAGCAGCAATCCCACCTGGTCATGCTTCTGTAGTCATTCGATTGAATGACAAGAAGAACTGTTATATCTGAAAGAAGCTTCCTCATTTTTAAATGGGTGAGCTGATTCCACTTAGTGGCACCATTTGGTCTGGCAATGCTTGAAATCAAAGGTAGATAGGACCAAATGGAATATTCTGTGCGCTACATACCCTGTGTTGGCAAATAAACCACACTATCCAACAGTTAACCTGCATTAGCTTACTTGTCCAAACTCTGTGCTAGCTTAATATTTAATCACAGTCTGCAACACTTACCTTTATGGGAAGCAGAAAAGCCACAATAAACCTTCGTAAATAAATACCTGTGTATTTGGTGAATATGGTCTAAAGGAGGAATATCTTAAACCGGAGTTTCTTACCTTGAGCCGCTGATGGTCAACCACTAAAACAGGAGGGGGCGGGGATTGTGGACGGTCCTCTGGCCTGTCATCCAGAACCCCCTTCTGCTGATCTGATTGGCTACATTGCCACATCTCTTTGCAGGTGCCTATGAAAGGAAAAAAAAAATGAAAGGAAACCATTGGTACTGTTATATATAATGTTCTTAAATGCATGTGGCTTCTGAAATGTCCAGACCAAGGGAATGCAGCCTGCTATATTAAAGCTGTAACAGGTGATGTGTCCTTGTGGTGTTGCTCATGTTGGCTTTACCCTGACCAAAAGAAACTGCAACAGATGGTGTGTTATGGGCCAATGGCCAATAGATCATTAAGTTACAAGTGTTTCACCTGGCAGTTGAAAAGATATCTTTTGGCAATATCTTTGAGTTCAATACAATGCAAATGACTGCCTGTTGGTGTCTAATTTTCAGCATTCCACATGACACGAGAAGATCTTTTTCACGTCTACTAGGACCATGCAATTATTTTTGGTCACAGTAATCATTAATAATTCTATAATTGGCTGAAATATGCCACTGATTAAATCACAGAAAGTGATGTCATATCAGATGATGTTCCTTATGATGACCAATAGCAATATGAATGTTGCAATATTCTGTGTATACTGTAGAACTCTATTTGTGATTGTTACACATCAACTCAATTTTTGCTCCAAAATACATTAAGGTTGTTATAGTGATACTTGCACTCAAAAATGAGTATTTTAATGTTTTTTTTTTTTTATTATTTTTTTTTTAATTAGCAGAATCTCAACACCACTACCTTTAGTTTAGCTGGACATGGAGTCTATATTATAACATTTTGACAGGAAAGTAAGTACCTTCGCTTTCTTGTTCTCCATCACTGGCTGCTCTTTCTGTTGCAGGCATGCACTCCTGTGCCTTGCATTCTTGTACAGCATCTTCACCTCCAACCTGTGATTCTCCTTTGACAGGAGCAGGCGGCGCCTCTGGACAAATACCCGATTCCTTCTCAGGGGCCTCGCTGTCTATGCTGTCCATTGACTCATCTCCATTCACACAGTCCTGAGGGGCAGAAACCACAGTCGCTTCCCTCTCCTCTCCAGGAGGAGCTTCCTTAGAGGTAGTCATCTTTGCCATTTCAGGTTCCTGAGGAGCCTCAGTTGCAGTGGGTTCACTGGAGTTCTCCTCCTCGGTGGACAGGGCATATCCATTGGGCTGGGTAAGGGGTTTGTCAGGCTGGGGGTCTATGGTATCACAAGAGGACTCATCCTGAGTCAGACAGGCTTCGCCTTGACTAGCACCAGCCAAGTCTTCGACTCCCTCTTCCTCCTCAGGGTCCTCGTCTTCCTCTGCTTCCTCCTTTTTACTGCTCTTCTTTTTCCTGATGATACCCCGCTCCCAAATCGACCGGCGACGGGATTTGCGCTTAATGCTATCTGGGGACAGGCAGTAGAGTTTCAGTTAGAAAACTGTCAGTTTGGTGCCTCTGAGAACACTGCATGTACCATTAAATTATTATAAATGTGTCATCTTAAAGATGTACTTTGAAATGATCTTAAAGTAAATTTTGATTATGAATTAAGCTTTGCAGTGCGTTTCATGCAGTGGTCCTACATTCCAACCTGTGTACACAGACAGAACTTGAAGCCATTATTCATTAATAATCACTTTATTCAGCTATCTTTATTTAACTATTTATTGGACAGTACTAACTGCAAGATGGACTACCCACCCTGTGTTCTGGTATTAGACGTTATAAAAGAAAAAAAAAAAAAAAAAGAGTATCATCAACACAAGGAGGAGTGAATCAACACAAGAGAGCTTGTACTGCATGATACAGTACACTAGGGGAAAAATGGGCTGAGCGAGAAGAGCCAATCTATTAGAACCACACGGCACCTGTCCACTGTGTAATTGGTCGGAGAGGAGAAAGCTGGTGGGAATGCACCACTTCGTGCACAGGAGGCCATCTTGTAATTTCTAATTGAAAACAATGGAAGGAAGCCCAGATGTAGTCTATAAATCAGAGCCCAAAACGCTAATTTTCCTCTTCTGACCACCAGCATTTCCTATTGAGCCTTCACTGACTGTGCTGTCATGCTGTACTCCAAAAAATTAGCAATCACAACCCTCATTTTAATCTAAATGCCAGTCCTGCTCACTTTTTTAAAAAAAAGTTCTTTTCCATCCGAGAGATTGATTGTGGAGCACTTGTTAGTCTTTTCAGATGTAATCAAAGACATCTAGAGGAAAGAACAGGGCAGTAGATTGCTTTGGAAACACAACTGACAACAGATGGTAGAAATGAGAAGCAGGAGAGCAGAAAGAGTGGGGAAAAAAAACAAGGAATGAAAGCACATTCCAAACTACAGGAACAGTAAATGTGCCAGGGTGAACTCGCAAAGCGTTTGACGCAGTGAAGCTTTATGCATAGAATCCACGTTCCTTCATAAAATAATAGCAGAGATTCTTAGGGAGCTTGACAATGTAACTCGTCAGTAATCCCCCCACATACTAGGGGATGCATCTTATTCTGAGATGCATATGACATGCATCTCAAAACATGATCGACAATCTGATGCAGGTAAGCAGCCGATGATTCAATGTTTCATTGCAATATGTTGCAGTGCAAAATATATTAGGCAGTTCGATATTGTGCAATTGTAATTTTTGACATTGGTTGCAAGAAAAAAAAAAAAAAAACCCAGAACAAAACCCAGAAAAACAAATATTTTGATGACTTGAGTCAAAAAAAAATTACAGCACGTGTTTATGAGCTTATAGTAAAAAATAAATCATGGTCAGCCCTCTACCCTCCCCCACTCCCCACAATACAGTTGAAGATCCTATTTAGACACATTCTGGATGGTAGGAAGTTGATGGTGAGTTGGTCTGTTTTAATAGTGCTGAATCTAGCTGATGACAAAGAGGGCCAAGAAGCAGATGGGCTGTCTCTGTTTAGGAGGGCATGGCTGTTGCTCACGGTGGGTTGTAGGATTTGTTGTGCTCCTTGTTTCAGTGCTACTCGACAAGTTTTGCATACTGCCACATTTTTTAGAGCTCGTTTTGTCTTCTGTACAAGTCCCAATGTGGGTCCAAACCCGTTTTATGCCTACTTGCTGCTGCATTGTAAATTTGTTCTCCATCACTTGACATTTGACTTGACATTATCCAATGAGTTCAACAATGGGGAGTATGATGCACAATTCCCTCTCAGCTAGTGTCTGGCACATGCTGAAAGAATTGCTGCAGCCCTATCATAGCACATTTCTCTGAACCAATTAAAAGTAGTGAATCTTTACACCCCTATCAGATGCGAAATGAAATCTCTACCTTCTTGACATCTTATTTTGTATTTGTCAAGATATCTACTAGTTTCAAACTGTAGTTAAGTAAATGTACGATTTTGTTTTGTCCTAGAAAGGTTGAGTCCTCAGCACAAATACATCAGCAAAACCTTTGTAAAGGGCACTGCATTTTTAGTCCCATAACGCACTTTGAAAGGCATCAGAACGGGCCAATTTGTCTTAGCTGAAACTTGGCATTAAGTCCGTTAATGATTCGTGCAGGCCATACCAATATATGAACTACATCAGCAATCAAACAATGCAAGGTTATTCAGCACGTACACTAATAGGAGACAGGACTCCACCTCTCCAACACAACTGTCTGACAAGTTATGAATCCAGATGGACTTTGAATGAAGCAAAATTTATAAGAACCAATTAATTAAGATTATGAGGCTGTCTAAAAGAGGCCTGTGTAGAGAGACCAATTAAAGAGAAGACTATTAAACTCTTTTGTTACACGTGTTTAGTGATCACACATGCAATCAGATTTGACATTTGGAAGACATAGCAACAAAGGCAGCGACTGGCTTCAAAGAAAACTCTGCAGCATATAGTTCCCTAATGATGCGTAATTAATATCACAAAAGCAGAGTGAGTTCATGTGTAATCAGCTGCAAGCCCAGGTCTATATGGGAGCAAAACTAGAAAATGCCAGACAGAGTGAAAATTGGAAAACCATCTCTTGACTAAAGAACTAATTTGGTGCCCTCAATCACGAAAGAGTAAAATTCATATGCAAAAAATAAAAATGTCAGGGCAACAGAGGGTATGAGGACAGACTGATGGTCAGTAAAGAAGTATGAAAGTTTCACTATTACAGTTTAAATGAGGGAATGAAAGTCTCAAAATTAAAAGCCAAAGGCTTATACCTCACAGCAGAAATTGAACTGTGAGGCACATTAATTAAACATTATTTTATTAAAAAATCATAATTTCATATATTGTTTTTCCACTTGGAATTTTGATGCAAGAGACAGTAGAAATTCTGATTGTAGTCTCAGAATTTCAGAAATCATTTCACTGCACTTGACTTAAGTGTAAAATGTGCATAAAAGGATTATATCAAATGAAACGTTATAAAAACCTCAGATAATCTGAGGCATGTTGTCAGGTCTAGAAGGTAAATACAAGTTTTAGTTTACTACAATAAAGCAAAAAGGTCTTGGACATAGTTGAAAAAAGCTTGAAAAGGCCTGAAGTTTTTATTATTATTATTATTATTATGTTTGCCCATGGGAATAGTGGTGTCTAAATAAATGCAGGCACAGGGAAAATAATCTGACTGCTGAGCGAGGTGTTTTTGTTCTCTGGAAGAGAGGTGTGAGCATGTTGCTAGCCTGAGGAGCCTCAGGTCAAGGTGTGATGGGGGATGGTGGGGTTAGGTTGAGGACAATCCAATGCCCTTCACAAGGAATGTACATTGCCTACAGACTTTCTGCTGGGCCGCACAAACTGTAGGCCATGTGCAAGAACGGCAATGCACTGCTTCTGCTGCAAGAATGGGAAGTGTGTTGATGACTATGAATACACACACACATAATAAACAACTGTAAGGCAGAAGACACATTTCTAAGAGAAATAAGGAGCACAGGGGATGGGACTAAGAGGGGAAAGGGATGCTAAAGACAGGGAAAAAGATAAAAATGTTTATGGACAAACCTGCTTATGAATGTTACATACCTCAAAACCCTAATAAAAACCCTTTCAGCATTCAGATACAGTGATTTTTAATCAACGAGGTGCATTTGCGCCTTTGAATTGATGCTTCATTTAACAATGTCAAATGTTCTAAACATGGCAATTAGTCATGACTGGCCTTGGCAGGCAGTATATAAGCAACCTTTTCTGCTCTTCAGAGGAAATGAAAACATTTTAAGAATGTATGTATTTCCATAAACTTGAGCCATGGAAGGACGTGAGGTGGTTTAATAGCAAGGCCACAATAAACAAGCCTAGGTAATGGTACAGTGTGCTCACAGCTACCCTCCATGTATATATAATGTAGTGAAAGGAAAATGCAGGGAAACAATCAACCATCTCCTAATAGAGCAGGCACACACATACAGATGTGCACTCTGCTGATCATTAAACAGGAGGCTGGGTTGTCCTGAAGGCCACTGTCTCTGATGGTTACTGTGGCCATTACCTGAAAGAACGGTGGGATTGGGCCCAGTGCAGGGCAGGAAAATGAGTTGTCTCCTGCTCCTAAATAATGCACGGTAATTGTTGGAGCACGAACACACGGTCCCAGACGGCCAATGTAAAGAGTTCGTGTGCAAGTCTGTGTGCGCGCACGTGCATGTTGGAATCCTCTGCCTGGAATAGTATGGCACTTTGTAATAATTAAAAAAGGAGTCAATGGATGCATATTTCATGCAGCGCCAGGAATATTTAGCCTTGTCCCCCTCCTACCAATTCCTTGCCAAAATACTTCCCCGCTTAAATTTATTAAACAGTAGGGTAACATTTTAAGGAAAGAATATTAATAACAAACTGTGCCAGCAGTGTGAGGCACACAAAAGATGTGTGGCAATGCCTTTGAGGTTGTGCAGCTATGTCCCTCAGACTGCATGACAGATATTAATTCTCTAAACCCAACTACTTCTCATTTTTGCACAGAGACCTGAATTCTCAATTCATATAATGAGGCTACACATAAAATGAGGTTACATATCCATGTATTAAAAAGCAGTCATTACTTTTCTGGACTTGCATCCCAAGGACACCAGCAGGAGCACTGGTTCAGAGGCTAAATAGTTGAAGACCGCTAAACTGTATGCATTACTTGTAAAAGGCTTAAGAGTGTGGCTTGTGCTCATTATGACTGAAATACTGGGAGATGGACCCCAAAAATTAAATCAAATAAAAAACAAATACTGGGAAGGCAATATATGGTTATCTTCTACCATTCACCTACCAAATGAAAAACAGTTGAAGACATACAAACAGGCTTGAAGGCTTTTTTGGAAATGTTTTTTTTTTAATGGAAAAACACCTCAGGATGATGTGATGTGGATTTATTAGAAACAAATTACGTTCAAATTGCTAAGACACACACAGTGAACTTTATCTTTCAGTTTTTATTGTCTTATATTTGTCTTTATTTTGTCTGCATAAAGTATCTCTTCATCTACCAATTTATGCAGTTTTCCAGTAAAACATCTAGCCTCTAACCTTGCATGTCAAGCTACACCGAATGTCTGTGAAGAGAGTCTGAGCACACTATCAGTTCAGAGAAGCTCTTGATCCAACTGGTAGAGCTGCTCATTGCCAGAGTGATATGATCTGTTTTTATGCCACTGCAAAGACTCTAATGCCAGGAGTTATTTAAAAGTCCACATGGTAGTGTGCGTGCCATGCTGTGAATGTTATTAAGCATTCGGAGGTGAGGAGGGGACAGCAGGGTGAGGCATATTCAAGTTAAATGAGCTTGCTGGAGGGAAGGAAACCTGGCACAGATAAGAGCTCCACATTCCGCATCAGCTCGGCCTTTTGTTCTAGGACACCCGCCTGGAGACAAAAAGACCCAGCCTATAGTTTACAGTCAATATTCCTTTTCTCAGGCTTACAGAGGTTGCCTTTCGCTGCCAATTGGCCTACATTTTTCTTTATTTTTTATTTTTTAGAGTGCTAACAAACTGCACAAAGGTTTTACTCTTCAACAAAGAAATCCACAAAACACACACAATGGCACAGTAAATACTCCATTAAAAATAACCCAATATGATATAGTCTGTGACTATGTTAATAAATATGGACCAGACCGTGATCTCATTGATGAGGCTACACGCACAGGGTCAAAGAGCAACCCTAGAGGTGCATGGTTAATGAAGTATCTGCTATTGACTCAATGCATCAATAGGTACCAGTGCACCAATATGAAAATTCTGGGCTAATACTAATTATTGATATTTACATGTGTACGAGTAGCAGGACATATGCACCCATATAGGCACCCATACTCTAGACTTGCGAAGTCCATATATCTATTGGGAATATATGTTTAAATATCAGCAGCTGTTAATTCCTTGTGTATATCTACAAAAAATACATACATCAATCTTTACACTGCCTACTTTAAATATGCCTGATTTTGATATTGTCCATACAAAAGTGACATGCTGCCAATATTTGCAATGCAACAGTGGCATTTTCGCAAAAGTAGTTAAACAATATCTAGAGGTCATTTTTATTGTAAAGGTTGCTGTATATCACTGAATACTGAAGTGAATAATTCAGTGCTACTTCATTGCTGATTTAAATATTTTAGCCCTTCTACTTTCAGCACTTATTTTAATGGGTTTGTTCTACTTAATGCCGATTTTCAGAAACAAAAGGCATAGTCTATTAGTTACCTGTAATGCTAACTGAAATCTAACATCACGTTTGCAGCACTGACAAAACACGAGAATCTAGCTGTGACGGTAAGGAATCTATTGCTAATGATGCCTCCTTGCTGAGAACAAGGGTGGTCATAGTGCATTTCCTCAAGGATAGTTATGAGAAGATGGCATCACAAGGAATATCCAAGCAACAACATTTTTGCAGTGAAGCACAGACTTATACAACTTAATATAAGCAAAGCTGATAACATAAAATTGATTATAAATCACAAGTAAACAAAGTGTGTGTTTGTATAAATTCCAAGTAATGAACCGCGACCATGTTTCTGGCATTTCATAAATTCTGACAGAAAAATAGGAAATAGTGAGATAAAAAGAATGGGTTATAGCAATGTAACGGCGCACTTTAAGCAATTAAATATATGCCTGGGTATTTAATTTTAAAATAATGAACAGTAATACTGAAAATAATAATAATAATAATAATAATATTAATAATAATTTTATATATATATATATATATATATATATATATATATATATAAAATTAACAACACACATACAGGGTTGCCAGATTTTGTAAAATTTGAGTATAGCCTGTCAGCATTAATTTATTGTTCATATTATATATATACATACATATATACACAAACATTCATATACACACACACACACACACACACACACATACACATACATATATATATATATATATATATATATATATATATATATATATATATATATATATATATATATATAAAATGACCGGTCAGAAACGGTACCTATAAACTGATAACTGCATGTAAAAAGCCCTTCTTACTTCTCCCTCACTATTTCAGTATTTAACTAAGTCTGACACTATGTGTCTGACACATACTTGTTGTTTCAGTGCCCTTAATATTTAGTAGACCAGCCCCATCCCCTCCTTTCATTTTGTGATATTCCATATATAGGTGTATGTATGTGTAAATACACACATGGGAGAACAACACATTGTTAATGTGCAAATTTCTAAATGTCCAAAACAAGTAAATAAGTATATGTATACATATAAAAAGTTGGCAAGAGGACAGAACTGTGAGTGCAAGTAAGCATGAGAGTGAAGACCAAAAGAGTGAAAAGTGCAAAAGAGAAATGGAACAGGAGGAAAAAGGTCATGCCCAAGAGAAGACATGGCTCGTCACGCTGCCCTGCATCACAGCGGCGGCACTTAATGAGGCGTCTCCTTCGATAAAGGATTCGGTCCATGCCTCTGGAAATGAAGCAGATCAGTCAAAAGCTTCACTAGACTACTGCAGTGAGGCGAACATTAACATGCCCAGAGGTAATGCATCTCCCCAGCATCTACACTTTTTCTGTTACACTACATCAAAATATGGGAGGAAGGGGATCAGAAGAGCATCCAAACTGTTAATGTACTTATATATGTGAACAAATGAGGAGGCAGCTGATAGTAAGTCTGGGGGAAGGAACATTACACTGCAAAATGCCACTTTTAGTAAGGTATCATGTCTTAAGCACAAAAGCTTTGATTTTTCTTTTAAATTTACAAGTAACAAAAACATCTTTGCCCATTTTTTCTTGCAAGCAGATTGGGCTTTGAATTTAGGGATATTCCAAAATGTTAGCCTAAAATAAAATGTCATAATTGTGCTGACAATGTCTGTGCCAAAACTAATTCTATGTATTAACATATTTGTGGGACTCGAATCCTAAATAAATAAATAAATTCATTTTTAGCTGTTATAAAGGAACTACTGAGACCTTACTGTTCCACTTTACTGGACTTCACCAGCCATGACATCTGTTCAAATGGCGATAAGGAGGGAAGGTGCTTTCATGACAAGGGAGGAATGAGGTCTCTTTGTCAGTCATCCTGGAGCACCCCTCTGACTTCAGATACATTATAATCACATGACTGGCTCAGAAAGTTTCTTTGTTTCAGTGTCAACTGATGTGCTGAATGCTTACATTCTACACCAGCATTTGTGCACCGACATGACAGACAAGGCGTGCTGGCTACAGAGTCTGCTTTTGATGGACACCATTATGAGGCAATGAAATTCGGATTAACACCAAGCTGGGCCTGTGGTTACCTGAAGCCCATGAAATAAGAGGAGGGAGGGAGGGAGGGACAGAAAGAGAGAATCAAAATTATGCGCGTTTTTTTTTGTTTGTTTGTTTTGGTTTTTTTAATTGTTTTTTTACAAAACCCACTAATCTTTAACTGGAAAAAGAATAAGAAGAAAGCAAGAAAACTGTGATGAATAGAAATGAGAGAAAAATAGGATGCCAAAATCCAAGTGCAATCCAAAATGCAAGTTTAGCCTTCTAATTCAAAGAGTGTGTTTAAACCCTCATCAGATGCGATTATATCCAACTTGGGACTTACAACTAACAAAGTCAGCAGAGCCTGGAGGCTCATACTTCACCTAAGGTCAAACAGCTTCAGTTTACTGATCACAAATTTGGCTTCGACAAGAAACCGCATACAGGGTAACGCATGAATTAAACATCATGTCCTTAGTCTTTCGACAACAGAGAAAGATCTAGTTATCTTTAAATAGGGCATACCCGTTTGTCTAAGTTGCGCTGTAGAAAATGACAATTCAGCCATCCAATAATGAACAACACTTGCATGAAAGTTTTAGTACCACTGGAGACCAGATTAACTAGCAGGTGACAGCTGTCAAAGGTCAATTCGGCAATGCTCATCAGATGACAGGATAATTATGATAAATGAGTAAAAAGCATCTTCCACCACTTTAGAGGAATCTTAAGTCTCAACTAGGCAGGTGAGCAATCCACACGTGCAAAAGGTATATGTCTTCCAGAGATATATAAAGAAAACACAACAGATCAGGTTTTAAATCTCAGTTTCAAAGTATTGTAGCCTTTGTTTATTTTTGGTTTTGGTAGAGTATATACACCAATGAGCCACTAGAAAGCCACATGCTTAATACTGATTAGGTCCCCCTTCTGCTGCCAAAACACCTGTGATTTGTTGGGGCACAGACTCCACAAAACCTCTGAAGGGGTCCTGTGGTATCTGACACCAAGATGTTTGCAGAAGATCCTTTAAGGCCTATAGGTAGCGAGGAGGGGCCTCCATGGGTTGGACTCATTTTTCCAGATGCTAGATCAGATTGAGATCTGGATAATTTGGAGACGAGTTGAACTCGGTCATGTTCCTCAACCTATTTCTGAGCAATTGTTGCAGTTTGGCAGGGCACACTACCCTTCTGAAAGAGGCCACCCATGCCATGAAGGTGTATATTTGGTCTGCAACAGTGCTCAGATAGGTGGTGTGTGTCATCCACCAGAATACCCAGACCCAAGGTTTCCCAGCAGAACTTTGCCTAGAACTTTCTTCCATGGTCCACTTCTAATGCTCACTTGCCCACTGTAGACTCTTTGAACAGTGTACAGAGGTGAGCAGGGGCATTCTGTCTGATCTGAGTCTACACAGGCTGCAATGAACTGTGTGTTCTGACACTTTTCTCTCTGACAGCATTAACATTTTCATCAATTTGTGCCAATGTAGCTCTTCTGTGGGATCTGACCAGATGGACTAGCCTTTACTCCCCACTCTCCATCAGTGAGCCTTGGGCATACATTACCCTGTTGGTGGTTCACCAGTTATCCTTCCATGGACCACTTTTGGTAGATACTAAACACTGCATGCTGGGAACACCCCACAAGACCTGGCAATTTTGGAGATTATCTTACACAGTCATCCAACCGTCACAATTTGGCCCTAGTCAAATTCGCTCAGATTTGTACTTTTTTGTCCATTTTTGTTGTTTCGAACAGGTCAACTCCAAGAATTGACTGTTCAATTGCTGCCCACTCCTTGACAGGAGCCATTTTAGTTTGACAATCAATAATATTCATTTCACCTGTCAGTGGTTTTAATGGTGTGGCTTATCAGAGTGTACACACACACACACACAGAATGGCAACTTTATTGGTGACACCGATCTAGCAGTGCAGTGGACCTCCTTTGGTGTTGAAATTGTTCTGCAGGAATCTTGGCCCATGTGGACAGGATAGCTTCTTGCAGTTGGCACAAATTAGATGGAGGTACAGACATGCTCTTAACAGCCTGTTCTACCTTGTCCCAGAGATTCTCTATACAATTAAGATCTGGGGACTGTGAAGGCCAGGGAAGCAAGGAACACTTGCTACCATGTTCTTGGAAACAATCCATGACTATATGACCCTTGTGGCATGGTGCATTGTTCTGCTGAAAATGTCCTTCTATTATAGGGTAAACGACTACCATGACGGGATGACCTTGGTTGGCCACAGTGCTAAGGTAAGCCCTACTGTCCAAATGTCCATGCACAGGTATCAAAAGGACCCAGGGTATGTCAAGAACACACATTACTCCATCTTCACCTCCCTGAACTGTTGAAACCTGACAAGAAGGGCTCATCAATTCATGCTGCTTGCACAAAATTCTGACCCTCCCGTCAGCATGGTGCAACAGGAATCTGGATTCATATAACAACTGCACATTGATCCAGTTTTTGTTCCTTGGCCCACTGGAGTTTTGCATTTATTTGCCTTAAACAGTGATGACACTTGTACCGATCATATGTGGTTATAGCCCATCAACATTGTTGCCAAAGAAAACCCATAAGGCTCAATTTTTGAAATACTGGCCCCAGATAGTCTAGCACCAATGACTATGCCTTGCTCAAAGTCAAATCTATCAGATCATTCGATATTCCTGTTCTAAAGTGGATACACAGAAGCTCATCCATGGAAAATTTGCTGCACTCTGGTGTTACATGTCTAATTTCCATACAGGGAAGTTCCAATTGTGAAGGGGAAGGTGTCTTTAATAAAGTTGCCATTCAGAGTGTGTGTGTGTGTGTGTGTGTGGTGTAGGGATAGTAAAAATTGCAGAGCAGTAGGCAAGGTTTCCAGTGAAACAGAGTAAAACAGAAGGCTTAAAGACACCACTGGTGCAAAAAAACATTAGGATAGTAATCAAAAAGTTTCAAGCATCTGAAAAAGCTGTTGACTTTCCAAAAAAAGAATGCAAGTGCATGTTATCCCAACACACAGTGAGGGTGGGTAAAAACAAATACAAGCTCAAGGTCCACGATTCCTAAAGTGCAGATATCGTGTCTAAGCTAAAAAATAAAAAAACATAAGACTCCTTGGAAGGAGTACACAAAAAAAAGCATTAAGCATGACTAGAACTGCAATGTTCAGATGAGAAGAAAGTATAACTTGCTAGTCATGGACTTCATCTGTGACTTTGCACCAAAGCACAGCAGGAAAAATTTAAAAGCACAGTACAAGCCTAATGTGTTCTATGATGTATGGTTCGATTCATACATTTGGCCCAAGGAAAAGGCAAGGCAGGTTCCATTAAACCATTAGATGCTTCCTTTAGACTGGTATTATCCAGTTCTTCTGCCTCTTACATCTGTCAAAAACTGTTTAAAAACGAAGTTAGCACTGAGAAACTAACGACATAATATTGTAACAATAGTAATTCCACACCATAAAAAACTTGGAGTAAGTGAATTTGCTGGAGTTGAATATATTACACAGAAATCTGGCTCCTGTACCTTGGGGATCAATGTGGCTGTTTTATGACTGAAATTATTTTTATACCAAGAATGCCAGTAGAATGACTATAACCCAACCTATATTTCTGAAATTCTATTACTGAGCGACAGAGACAGATACAAAAAGAGACCAAAAAAAAAACAAAACATACAAAGAAAGAGGAACTATGGATGTTTAAGGGATGTGCAGGTAGGAAGCATGGAGTTTAATATACTGGAACAAATAGGGTTTTGAAAACAGCTTTAAAGTTCAGGTCACACTGTGTGCACATTGCCTTATGGAACTTGGCTTGTATAACCATTTGGTCCAGGTCAGGGAAGACTGTATAAAAAAAAAGTAAAAAATTTTTTTAAAAACAACAACTTTACTTTAAATACTGTGACTTTATTAAAGTTCTTACTTCTCTTCATGACTGAGCAAAAAACAAAAGAGAAACTAGAAAGTACTGGCAGAAAGGCCATCTGTCTTGATTGGGCAAGTCTTATCAGCAAGATCCAGACAAAGGATCCATGGCTAGAAGTGTTAAGCCTCCACAAAGACCAAAGCTGCTGAGAGTCTAGTAACTAATATGGTGATTAAGGACATACTATAACTGGTCTCTGCCAGAACTTGGCAAGGAGAAGGAATTAAACAGTTTTGATGATCAAATTAACAAGAACAGTTATTACTTTTCATTAATTAAATACATTTAATAATGCTTTTTTTTTCCATTAAGAAGGAACACATGAAGGATAGTATTATGTCAGACCATTTTAGGTCTGACCTCAAAGGACACTGCTTAAATGTACGGCTTACCCAGATGAAACAGACTGTCCTGTATTTGATACCTCAGCTCTAATAGAGACAGCAGTTAAAACAGTTTGAAAATATTGCATTGCTTAACCCAGTTCTAAAACACCATGAGACAGAACTACTAAAAGGGATTAAAGCATATTAACCCTTGTTTTATCCCATGAAATAGGTCACCGTCAGCTATGCACTAATGAGTGTATAAATGCCTATACATAGTGTTTCTGAGAAGCAAGCTCTGGGACGGTTATCACTTATATTTGAGATTCAGTAATCCTTGAATAAAACTGCAGTGCAAGGTGGAATTCTAGGTATCCAAAAAACATAAAACAACAGGCCAATTGCACAAGCAATTAGTGACTCAAAACAGCCTATTTTAGTGTTGTAATGCGTAAAGGCCATATGAGACTGGCCGCACTGAGCCTGCAGTAATGGTGTTGGTGGTGCTCTGCATGGCAGGAAACACTTGGTTCAAATATATGGGGTTGATTTAAAAGCGAGTTTGGATGAGGCTGGGTCTGGGATGCCAGACTTCATTGTTAAGCCTTCGCTAGGGGTTATGGGCTTAATTTAGTGAAACACCAACAAAGGGTGATGTCCCCCATGAAGAGCTTTTAAGGTTGTGGTATCTATCGTGAAATGAGAGAGCAGGGCCCTATTTGAAACTAATGGGTTAGCACTAGATATTTAAAATCGTATCCTGTGTATAATTACAACAAAGAAAAACTTTGTCAGAACTTTAGACAGAACAAAAATGGTCAAAGTGCACTACAATAAATGATAAGTCAGCAGTCAAGCTTTATGTGATGAACCCGACTACTCAAGCACATCCCACTCGTCAAAAAGGACTTCTAGAAGACATGGAAAAATATAAAGGCTTGAAGAGCCCTTCTAGAAAAAATATATGTGCTGAAATTCCATGAAAATGTGTCAGGCTGTTAATAAAGCTAAAGGAAGATATTTTGATGAATGTACACAAGTGTCAGTAATATGGGCCTTCTGGAGGTGTCATGGGCATAATTCAAGCCTTGTTTACTGCACTGGCCTTGACCACACAGCACTTTTACACAAGTGTCAGTAATATGGGATCTAGATTGAAACACATACCTATTTAGACGAGGAGTGTGCTAATGAAACGGCTGAGGGAAAAAAAACAAAAAAAAACCAAGAAGAACTTGCAAACTTGCACATGTGCATCTGAGCTATAGGAGTCAGTGATTGAAAATGCCTTGTCTAGGGTGGCCTGATTGAATATAAAACACCAAAGACTGTACAATCAAGCTTTTGCAGTGACCATTCAAATCCCAAAACCTAAAACCCATTGTAAATGTGTGAGAAGAGGTAAAGGGGACCGGCCATAAGTGAGGACCAAACAAAGGCCTGGAGATTTTGTGCAGAAGAATGGTGTCAGATCCCTTTATGAGTGATCTCACATACAGCATTAGAAAAGTCTCACTGCTGTTTGCTGTTGTTCCACTAAAGACATTAAAGACATTAATGTCAACTTCTGCATGATTCTGGCCTCTTTTTTTTCTTTTTTTTTTTTTACCAAATAGACTTTCCTCAAGTACAAAAAGAGTTCAAATTTGCTCATTTTTGGTGCTTGATGAACCTGCTAAATGACAAAGTAATTCTGCATTTCTCACAATACCATACCAATAAAAGTACTATGTATCAAATATCTCGTATGATGTGCTAAATTTCAATGAAGTTGAATATATTATACAACGGGGCATTTCAGTTACATTAACTCTGGCATGGAAGAACAAAGTCTTGAATGACCAGAACCTCAAAATACCTATTCAAAAACATAACTCTTGTAAGACAAGCAGAGGAAATTAAAATAAAAATTAAGCAGTTTTCTCTCATCAAACTCAGAGCTAGTTTAATACATTATCCATAATCCTATAACAGATCACAAAATGAAAATTTTAGGGAGCAGACTCAAGATCTCTGGTTCTTGTCATCATTATACAGTAGATCAGCTTTAAGATGCACTAATACAGTTTCAAAAACAAGAATGAAAATGTTGAGGAACTGTGGCTGGAATTCAAGACATTGCCTGTATATTCTCTTAAGCTACCTAATATAAAAGCATAACTGGCCAGACACCATTGAAATGTGAAACCAAAAAGTCAAGTAAAGACGGACACAAACACGTATATCAAAACAAAATTTTCATTTGCCTATTATTGCATAAAATACACAAGCATGTCATAAGTAAAATTTTTCATGGATTTACAAGTAAAAAAAAAAAATTGACAATCCCAAAACAATTCAGAGCATCTAAAATATGAAACTGACAATAGAGGAATGGCAGAGACAGAGTATGAAGAATGTCTTTTATATTCATTCGATCTATGTACTATGCATTTTACAACACCTACAAAATTATATCATCAAATTGCAGACTTTTTTGCCTTGAAGAAATCAGATGGGAAATCATCTCAGCCATATCTTTTCATATTTGTAAAAACGTTCTACAGAAATACACTAAACAACTAACCTGATAGTGGCAGCACACAGGCCAACGCTTTTTCTAAAATTATGGAGTGCATATGGGATATGGGTCAAGATCATGTCCAGATCCAACCCATCTCATTTAGGCTGCAGCATTTAAGGTTGCATTTTAGTCACAGACATAAACTCTAGACTAATACCACCTTATCTTAACAATATCTGTTTTGGGTCTAAAAAATCTGTTAAAATGTTTAACCTGTTAACATTGTGACTGCTATACAAGAAAACTCACTGGCCTCAAGGCACATTGATCATCTAATGGAATGCTTTTTGAATTTCCATCAAAAGAGCATCTGGTAGGCAAGTGTTCTAGTCCTTGTTTAATCCAATACCTTCACAATGTTCACTATTAAAAAAACAAAAAAAAACATGCATTTTCCATGCATTCTAGAGTGCTTTTGCTCCCACGATGCCTCTAAATAAAAACATGATTTACAGCTTGCCCCACACTCCTGATACCGTTAGCCTTTAGCAGTGAAAGAGGGCATGGACCACGGATCGCTCTAACCAAAGCATCTGTTCAACTGTACCACAATATTTCTGCTGTATTTGACAGGTTTTCACAAATGTATTCCACAACATCTAAACAAAAGAACCAAGGAGACCGTATGTGTCAGCGTTACTCAAGAAGACTGAACAGTTGCACATTTATGACAGGATACATTAATCTGATCTCGACGATTCAAAATGCGCATTCAACCATTAACTTGCAGTGCACATATGAGAAATAATGGTTTGCAATTCTAATGAGTATTCAACATACTTAAATGTAATACATGTTTAAATGTAAACAACTTGGATGCGCTTATAAAACTGAATGTTGCAGATTCTAATATGAGCAAAGATCATCTGTTTTCCCATTTAATGTTTATCATCTCTAACACACCGCCTCCTCTGGTCCAAGGGAATATTAGAAGCAGAAAAGTTTTCAATCTTTATTTAGTGAATGGTAGTGAAATTTATCTTCAAATTCATGTCACACTATGTCTAAAGTCCCACTCACTACATCGATCCAGAGTTAAGTGTGGTGCCATCAGATATTCACAGACTTCTTGAAAATAACTTACTATTCCTAAACTTTTCAAAATAACTGTGCCATGTCTGTCTCTCTCTCTCTCTCTCTCTCTCTCTCTCTCTCTCACCCACACACACACCCACACACCACTAGCACAACACAGTGTGGAAAAAGGATGATCAAAATGCCAGTATGTCCCAAAGACAATACATACATGAAAATATGGTTTATGAGGGAATGTGCAAATGATAGGGTTCGCAGGCCTGGCATTACAGTCTAAGAATTAAGCTAATTAACCATTTGTTTTTCTTTTGTTTTGCCTTCCCCTGTCAACTTGGCTATTATATCAAGCCCTTTGCTCCCAAAAGAAATATTACAGAGGCTTGGATCAAATCCCTCACGTCCCACAGTATTTACTATGGTTAACAGTCAACCTCTCATCTCTCAAGGCTGTAGCCATTCTTTTTCCAGGGAAGAGATTGACTGAAATAGTTTATCTCAGCATGGGGCCTACTAAGGCAGAGTCTCCAGAGAGACATACACCATCTTGTGGCAGCCAAAGGAAGAGCAGAAGGAAAACGTAGAAGACAGGCACTCAGCCTTCACTCAGACAAATGAATTATAACAAGCACACACTTGAGCGCCGAGGGACTTAAATGAAAGTTATGACAGCGATGATTATTTCTGAAGGTACTTGCTTCCATTCTATCCAGCATAGTCACAATATATATTACACACAGGGAATCATTTCAAAGATAAAGCAGAGTCTGGGAAATTGTTAATAAGGATCCCTCATTCAAAACACAAGTAACATAAAAAGTCTTGCGTTAGCACCAGTCCAAATGGGCCTGCAGCCCACGACAAGTCCATTCTTTGCTCTTCCTTGTATTGGTGTGATATTAATGGCGAAAATATCCATATGCCATCGGCACAGTAGCCAACCTGTCATTATCATCTTGGAACAGATGTTAGCTTTACTGCTCAGAATGAGTGATCACTCTTCTTTTACTCTTTCACGAATGAGCAGGATACAGGACGGACTCGGAACCTGATTTTCCTTCAATAGCCAGGTACTTTTCATTCACATCTTTTGATGGAAGGAATTATCTAATGGCCTCTACCTTGAGACTGGTGCTGCAACACCACCACCAGCATAATCTTTTAAACTACAATTAAGACCATCCTTGAAACACAAATAAGAAGGGAGGGGGTTGCTTATGAAAGACAGCTAATAATACAACAAAGTTATCTGTGACTTGCACGTTAAAGTAAAGCAGGCAGCTGTCACTGTTTATGTTGACCCCTAATATTTGCTGCGAGGAAGTGACATTTTTACTGTCCATCATTCAGCCAGGAATAAGGCATACTTGTAGGCACAGAAATATTTATGCTGGAAATATGGGGAACACACGATTGACACTACCCTTGTTGGGTTTCTGGTCTCAAATAGGGTCACAAGAGGGTCCCAGTGGTCTCTAACAAATCAATATTAAATAAAATACACTGTATAACAAAAGGTATGGCTAAAAATAATAATAATAAAAAAGATTTTTTTTAAAAAAACACTTACTGGTAAATTTGCATGATAATGATTATGTCTTTGCTCAGTGAGCACCTGAGAGCCAGAGCATCCAATCTTGAAAATGGAACTGTTTCTCGTTACGCCTGCCAACATGAGTGCACCGCTAAGCAAATAGGTCCCTTTGCCCTGACTCCTCTAACTGGGCCTGGGCTTTCAGTATTGACATTCATTAAAAAACAAATCCAAGTTGAAGCTGACATCCCTGCAATGCTAAACACTCCCAGCATAACATTCCTTGGGCTAACCAGGCTACTGAAAATCTCTGCTGAATAATTCTTCCCCACTAAAACAGAAGGTGGCAAACACAGTCAAATGACTGCACTATTATTAACACATGGCTATCGAGAGAGCCATTTTCAGATAATAACCCAGCATAGTGGTCATAGAGATTACAGACTACAAGGTTCACACCAGCTAAAGCTGCATATGTTGCTCATGCTTTTGTAATAATTCATGACAGATGAAAGAACCCAAAAATAAAAAACTAAAAACAAAAACTAAAAACAAACCAGACTTCGATGAAGAAAGCACCATAAATTGCACCTTTAAAATATAATCCTTTGTTTTCCAGGAAAAAATATTACTGGAAAAACATTAACATCTTTTGCTTGTAAATTTGTAAGATTACAAAATTGTTGTTTGAATGAAATATACTCCATCATGCTTATGAAGTGTATGTATCTCTAGACATTGTTAACTCAGCATCTTTGAAAATCTATAAACCAAAAGGAAGCAACAACAAATAAATACATAATTTTTGGAGGAAGCAAAAAACCAATAAATAGATGAAAGCTGCCACACTGACAATAGAAAGAAAGAAAAAAAAAGAAAGAAAAGAAAAATAGAAAGAAAAAGAAAGATAGAAAGACTTTCAGGCCTACTTGCATGTGTTTTTTTTCCCCTCCACACCCCCTGTATGTGCAAAAGCAGTTAACTGGTCTCCTGAAGTGAATCTGGTACTATCCAATTCCTGCTATTTCAAATCTGCTTCCCAATCTAATGAGTCTGTCTTGGCTGGGAAATAAGGGAATTTGGCTGAGAATTAAGGGAACTGTCTTAGTTATGCCTAGAATGGAAATGCAAAGCAGCTAGGCACAGCTTTAGAGCTCAGTCAGACCTGGCAATGTGAGGATCTTGCACAAAATCAGCAAAGGTCTTTTGGAGAGATAACTTAAAGCCTCTTGTGGATGAGCTAAAACACAAATATCTCACAGATGCATTCCTCCAGGAAAAAAAAAAAAAAAAAAAAAAGAGAATATTCTACATCTGATATCCCTATACAACCAAATGCAGAAAAAGCACCAATCTTAATTCTTCCTCCCTCATGGCTGTGGTGTGATTCTTCCACATCCCCAAAGCTTCGCTCTCCATCTGCTGGCAGGCCATGGGAGGGCCCTGCCCTGGCTGTGTGGAGTTGGCTAGCATGCTGCTCCGCTCCATGGGGGGAGCCAGTGAGCAGGCGTAATGAGGTGGCCGTGCTGTGCTGCTCCATGCGGCAGCATGTCGTTCCGGGCAGGCGCAGCACTCGCCTGGGGTCTGGCTTTTATCAGGCCTGATTAGCCGCAAGCGCCAGGGCTGGAGGATGGAGCTTCTGAGTGGCGCCGTGCTGATGAGCGCGGCTGGCTTGGAATGGTGGGAGATGAAAGTCTACAAGGTTTCCTGTCTGTGGTCTTGCAAAGAGGAACTCACCAGGCTGGGAGGGGAAGAGGTCTTGTGTCTCCCCAGAATTAAATTAATGCTAAACACAATCGGCTGTTTAAGCCCATGTTACAAGTCAAATGGACTGATGGAGCAGCATAAAGAATTTGTTCATAAGGTGCACATGCTAATGTCCTTGCGTCAAATAGCCCAGTGTCAAAGTGTTTAATGATGGCAAAAACATGTTCTCAGGCTTCCTCGTAATCCACATTCTGATAAGATGAAAAACTGAAACCCTACCACTAGAGGAGTGATGTCACCTGTACAATTAACCCCTCTTAAGCAAACCAACGTACCCCTAAACATTGGGAAAAGCTCTGTAATTGGTTTAAAAACAGCAGAAGTTAAATAACTAATTTAATGCTTCAGAACGTATGCCTATACATGTCCCTTGCCTGTAAAATCCAGGACAAAACTGTAATACATGAAGCCAGTCATCTCGGCTGGTGCTGTGATGTGGGTACTCACTGCTGCAGTGCTTGTCCAGTCCATCGCCATGAGAGGTGCTCCCGGTGGGCTCATCCACCACGGCCTTCCTGCCTACTGCGGCAGCTGGGGCGGCTGCCTGCTGAACCGGAGTCTGGAGGTCTGAGGGAGCCAGACAGCAGCAACTTACCACAGAGACACTGACACTCTCCTCAGCAGGGTTATGACTGCACACAAATTGCACTGTGTGTTCAGAGTTTATGTGAATGTTAGTGGATAAGAGCGGGAGTATTGGTGTGAATAATAGAGACAAGGAGTGAGTGAGTGAGTCCGTGAGTCCATTTTTTGAGACTGCTTCAAGACTAAATGCTTTCTCCTGATAGAGGGAAAGAAATATTAGGGCTCTGCCTAATTTAAAATGGCAAAGTAGTAATGGACTATAAAAGCAAATGTGGCTTTCTTATATTAACAGATACAGAATCATCAACCTTCAGTCTACAAAACTGATACCTTTAACATCCCCAGTGCACCACATACACATAAAATATTCACTAGCACTTCTCTTGAGCAATTCACTCCATGGCTTGCAAAATTCATTGAGCACTGAACATTGCAAATGAAAAGAAATTGAAAGGCAGGCCTGGAGGTGACTATCAGATATGTTTGTTGTAACAGTATACCAAGATGTAGCAACCAGAGTCTGGAATCAGGAGTGAGGAAAGTCTGCATGGTTATGGTCAATGCCATACAATCTCTTGGATTTGGGCCTTGAAGGCATACTCCTCTATAAACCAACATTCCCTAAATGTTCTCTCATCTTGTGATGAATGAGCTAAATAGAAGCTAGAGACAGCTACCTAAGGCTAATGTTTGCCATAACAGTTAATTACTGCCCCAGTTTTCATCCTGGAAATAAAATAACAAAAAATGGAAGCAATGAAGCATGGTACTTCTGCTCCGTTGTGCTCTTACCTCTTTTCCTCTGAGACTCTTTGATTTCCTCACACATGCGGTCAAACTCTGGGTCCAGCTCGGAGGTGATCATTGCATGGGCTGTATCCTTCAGACTACATGCCCTATGTCGAATAATCTTATCTGTGGGGAAAAAGCCCACACAATAAAACAAGATGTTAATCATCAAATACAAAGAGAACAATAGGGGTGTGGCACTTAAAAAAAAAAATCCAGAACATCTGCGTTTGTCTATTAAATAGAAGGTATACACCATAATTCCAGAAGCACAAGTCTGAAATACCCTGTCATGGTCCTGAGAAACAGGCCCATACTGTGACTAGAAAATGCAAGAAGTCGATAGCACCATCACAAATGAGTATGAGTTTGAGTTTATACATTCCTCTAGGCTACCTAATAACTTTGAAACCAAATTAAGTCTGTTTGCTCTTATACTCAGCTTAAACTATACACAAAACACAATACCAAAACAATAACACCACACTGACCTAGAAAGCCTAAACTGCACCGTATATTTTTCTTAAGATGCCATGCTTAGCAATTATCCCTGTAAGCAATTATCTCCTCATGGCATTCCCCCTCAAATCATGTTCATAAGTATATGCTGTGGGAAAGAAACCCGTTCTGTTTTCCCAGTTTTGCAAAGTGAGAAAAAATAAACTGCCTATGGCTGTTCTTGGTTGGGGAGCTGCTACATTTTGCACACTAAATTAAACAAATAAATAAATAAATGAATGATCAGTGGTGTTTACAAGAGAAGCGTGTGGGTCCAGGACAGAGAACATAGGGATCATGATCTGTCAAGGTTGTACACTTAACTGGAGGATGGGCTTGATTAGAGCATATAGAATAAGAGTGAAGCGCCCAGAGAGTACACTAATGTTGTGAATCAGATTTAGAATACAAAAGCAGGCTGCCAAGAGCAGACCAACAGAATTTTGGGTTCAGGCTGCTGACTAGCAGTCACGAAATCACAAATTTTCTGAGGCAAAAAAAAAGATTTGCTACTAGAATGTCCAGGTGAAATCATATTATTTAAATCATACAGCTGAAGTCACATAACTCATCCCTTTAGAACTAAGCCCCTACTTATTCAGTATAAAATACAAATGTATGTGTTGAATGAATTCCAGATCTGTCAAATCAGATATTAGAAAGCTAGCTGGCTAGGATTATTATCGCCAGTTGTATCATACATTAAACATGAAAGATACCGAGCATTTTTGCATATAGAACTATGCCATTGAAATGATACAAACAGGGTGAACTGTGGGATACATATACTTAACTTGATGCATTAAGTATACCTTTTTACAACCCAGCTTACTTAATGTGGGCTTGGAAACATCTTATAAATCAGGTTGCCAAGTCAACTTATTTATAACCATTCAAAGTTCAACTGCTTAGCAGCCTTGATCATGTTTTAAGCAAAAAGACACAACAAACTAGCAAAGCAAGGTGGCACATCACAAACACATACATCACAAGAAACACACGAGGGAAAAAAAACAAAATCAAAAGGCAGTGTTTGAACACTTTAAAAGTGACAGGCTACAACACCTCTAACTTTTCATGTCTGTTGATAACACCTCCTGTTTTGGCACTAGTTGCTGCCATGAATAAACTCATATGGGTCATGACAAGTACCAATATAAGAAGGAAGTTGAGAGAAAATACTGGTGTGCATGAAATAACCATAGAAAATAAATACATATAAAAGAGTTTAGAGTTAAGAAAGGGGGTAGAATGGGGACTCGATTTATGCCCTCTGCATGTGTATTAGCCAGTTCTATTTTTTAAGAAGGTAACATTAATTATGTTAATCTTCGTTAAGTCTTCAATAACAATTATTCTTAAATGTCCTTAAGTTATTTGTAAAGGACTGAGACAAAATTGTATATAGCTTTCCTTTATTATAAAAATATTCCTGCTTTAATAAGTCAGAATATTTCATAAGCATGATCATGTAATTATATACTTTAGATGTCAGGGAAAATGGCAATTATACACTATAGAATTATTTATTTAATAATTGGTGATTAGAGACTACTGTCAGAAAAATAATTGTAAACTAAACAAATGAGTATGTCAGGACACATTGGAGAAGGACATTTTGGTTAGCAGACTTCAAGTGTAATATTCATGCTTGGGTGATAAAACATTTGCAGACAAATTGGCCTGGGTCACGATAGGCCCTGGGTTCCATATTCCCTTGGTCCAGATGCAGCCAAAGCCTGCTTTGTTCCCTCATTAAAATGGCTATTTGCATTCTGTACTGTCCCTTTCATTGCTCCTTCGTGGACACTGCATTTAAACAAATGACTCACGCTGTCCCACTAAAAGGACAGATGTGATTTATTCATGGTCACAGTTTGCATTTACCCAACAACTTTCAGCATGCCAACAATTACTCCTGCAAACTGGGACTTATGCTCTGGAAGAAATATGTAATGCCATTCAAAACCAAATGTGGTCATAATAAAAGGCCATACAGTGCCTTTCAGTTAAAGAACAAGAATGTTTAACTACTAAGTAGAATTAATTGGTTTCTTAGTTATGTAAATTATTCAAAAGATAGGGGTGTATGTACACAGGATATGTGCATATTTCATATAAACACATCCAGGTCTCGAGTTTAAATAATGAATGGCTGCTTGAATGGTGTGATAAGAAGTTGCACGAGAGAAGCATCCTCTCTCAGTACTAGATAACCATGTATGGGTCTTTGCCAAATAACCAATGCAGCAGGAAGGTGTGAAAAAAAATGAAAAGGCAAGGACTAAATAAATATATCACTCTCACATTGTTTTGATGACAGGCCTTGGGACTTTGAAATAATTCATTTGTGATATATAAAGTAATCATAAATCTGCAATACTGTATGTTTAAAAACAAAACCCCTTTAAATGTTAAAATATGTAATATTACACTGTGAATCATTATAACAGTTTGTAGTCATGTTCTTTACATTGCCAATTATATATATTGACTAATGACATATAACGACAATGGAATCAGTGGACCGCTGTTAAGCTCATTGCTTAAAGTTCTGTTCTGTGAGGTTGTGATAAAGTGAGTGGGCTACGTCTTATGTGAAACACTAATGGTATGACTCAGAATGTTTGACATCTTATCCTGTGTACAATTACAACAAATGACATGATAAAGAGAAAATATGAGCCACTTGTAGACTGAACTGTCAAAACCATGTCTTTCACTTCTCTGACTGGTAAAACATCTAAGATGGAATACTCCTTATTTGTTGTATTCTTTTTAAACTTTACAAGAGTTTAAATAAGTAAAGTATTTATGGCGTCAACCTTGACCACATTGTTTAAACATTTCCTTGTTCTGGTTGTATTCATTTAGAAAATATAAAGCCATCTGCAATACACTAAGGAACAAACTAGTGACCAGTAAACATTATGTGCACTTTTTGCACCTACCGCCTGGATCCTTGTCGGGATTGTACTCCAACGCATTGCTGCAGATGAGGTCAATGTCCACCAGGAAGTCCTTGGCAGTTGTGTACTTGTGAGTGTCAATCTTTGTCATGATAGTGGACAAGTCCATAGGCTCTCTGATCACCTCCAGATAATCAGACACCTAGTAAAAACACATTTCAAAAATGTTTGATGGTAAAAGAGCAGAGATTTCTTCTCAATGATGTGAAACTTTTTTTTTTTTAAGTTAGATAGTACTTCATGTGGAGTTGTGCTTTTAGGCACCACCATGTTGCCATCCAGTAACGAGGCTCATACTCTATGTGGCCTATAGCTTGCACATGTGTCACAGCACCTGCTCATATAACTGCACTGCAGAGGGCTGAGGGCCTTAGGTCTGGCCTAGCTCTGGTGTATTCAGAGAGCTGTCAAACGAGCCCACCTCCTCAATATCTACAGGTTTGCTGAAGATCTGGAAGCGCTTGTCTGTGGCCAGCCGCTTGGTGACATCCCTGAGAAAGAGGCGGAGCTCGCGTAGAGTGTTCTCCTCCTGCTCCTCCAGCCGCTTCTGCTCCTCTGGAGAGTGTTTCCGAGGGCCAGGGTCCTCTGCTAGAGGCAGCACCTCAAAATCACATACTGAAGACACACACACACACACACACACACACACACACACACACACACACACACACACACACACACACACACACACACACACACCTCTCAATTAACAAAACTGCTCCACCAAAATGTGAGAAATACTCACACTTAGAGTAGTTTATTCCTTTGATTTGAAATACATAATGCACCTAATTGCAAACCTCAGAATTTCAGAATTACAATTCCGAAATTACAATTCCATCATCCATTTAACCTGCTTTTCTTCATACTACAGCTGCTCTTTTAGTGATGGAGAAAGTAAACTTTGGTTTTGGTGACTGTTAGATCCAAGTGTTGACTGTCGAGCAGTGTTGGCCATTACGTCACAGGTGTAGAGCTTTTTATAGACAGTCTTCAGCTAGAAACTCTACACTACACCTGAGAGCAGTCTAGTTTAAAACTCACCAGATCAAAGAGAAAAAATACCAACATGGGTCAACACAATGTGACTGCAAGGAGGGGGAAAAAAAAAAAAAAACTGCTGACAGCAAACTTTTAGCTACTCACAGGCAGCCACAGGGAGTCAGCAGCAGTGGGGTCTGGGCAGAGAGCATGCTCATGAGCCTGCATGTGTTTTTAACCTGCCCGTCCCTCCAAAGCTAGCCCTACTGCTGCTGATGGAAATAGGGCAGCTGTTTTATTTAGTAAGACCTCCAAGAAGCTCTTGGGAAGACCCCCTGTCTCGCATCAATGGGCCTTCATGCCTACATTACCATTTGAAAGCTCATCTCTGCAAGCCTGCCCCCTACTGTGGGAGAAGCCACTAACATAGTAATGTGCTGCATGAAGAGACTTCTCAGAAGAGAGATGTCAAGGATAAATTAGGATACCCTGCTAGGGATCGGGATGAGGAACATGAAAACGGTTTAAAAATCTGACATATCATCACTGAGCAATATGAAATATACTCTTTGGGATTATTAAAGCATAATTGTTGCTGTTATTTGTTTCAGTAAAAAAAGCATGATGGGTTTTCAAGTTTGACACCATATAATTTACTATCTATGTAATTTCAAGATAATTAACAATATTTAATCTGTCTATTGTTTAAGTCTCTCACACACACGCACACATAGTCTAAATGACAAAAGTATTTGTATCAAGATATTACATGGTAACAATATGGCTGTAATACAAGACCAGTCCATGTAGCAGTAGCATCCCAAATCACTTCTGTGACAGTAGTGGTTTGGGATGCAAAAATAGGGTCCATACTGAATAACCAGTTTCATGGCTTTACAGTTGTCGGTCAATTCACAGTTCTTGAGGCCTAGAACTGGCAGATGTGATGTCCAGATTTCAATCCATCTGTAGACACTTTGTTACAGGCTTCTGTTGAAACTGCATGCAGGACAAACTGTGATTAGACAATAAATGGGTGGACAGATTTAAGTCTCTCATTCCATTCATTCATCAACTATGGTGTAAAAAGACAACGGGTATGGTGTAAACTGACCAAGTTGTTGCTCCACATTGCTCAGCTTGAGTTTTCTAATCATCCAGTCAGGTATAAAGATACAATGGCACATGCCAAGAGAATGGTATTGAAGATTTTATCAAAAATGATCCACAGTACTGCAGCCATGGAAGCCTTTCTGCTTCCTTCTTCTACCATATCACATGCAAAGAGATCACTGATTCACACCCCCCCCCACCCCAACACACAATAACCTCCATGGTCATTAACAGCTTCACTCCTTCTCCCAGGGCATGCTTAGCAGCTGGAGGGACAGTGTATGCTGTGTGAAACCCTTTTAAAAAACTAAAAATAAAAATATCAGTCTGCCCAGCAGCAAATCTGATCACCAAACAGTCATCCCAACTAAACACAGAGACAGCAGTGACAGGGTGGGCAGAAGGAGAGCTCTCTTAGAATGCTGGTAGAACACACACAGGGGTTTGGGACACCAGCTCCAAAAGACCATGCACAGCATGGAGACTCCGCCCACAAACACAATGATGAGCTCTCTCTCTCTCTCTCTCTCTCTCTCTCGAGCTCTCTCTCTCTCTTTAAAGCCAGCTTGATTGTACCTTCTGCCGACAAAAATGAAACTTGACCACTTTAAATGAGGTGCAGTGTTTTAATAAGTGTATTGAGTACATTACCACTACAGGTGTGGTACACTGTGTTGTACCTTTTCTCCTCCGGAGGGGCGGTGGCCTGGCAGCCTGTACCAGTATGAGGTCACTGAAGAACTTTGTGCGGTCATCTTCTCCTGGCGTTTTAAGACACACCACCTCTCCATACGAGCGACTGAAGATGCATTTTACCTACACGTGCACACAGAGTTAACAAAATGTTTTACTGAAATCAGAACAATTAAAAAAAATTAAAAAAAAGAAACAAACCAGACACACTCTCCTAAAGTGTGCAGATGCATTTTCTCCTAAATGTAGCATACAGGTAACACAATAATGACGAACCTGACCCTAAAAAGGTAAGCAATTAATACAGCTCAGAGCTTACCCAATGCAGTCGTTGTTGCACAGGAACATATGATTACATTCACTGTCAGCCAATGAAAATCAGCTCAATTAAAAAGCCTGAGGGATCCTGTCAGCTTGGGCCCCACACTTTGCTCATCACACTTTGCTTTTTGAGGGCAAACATGCCACGCTTTCTCAGTACCTTTTCCCCTCACCCAGTGAGAGTGAGTGTTACTCTCAGTTCACACCTCCAAAGACCTGTTTGTTTATAAGCCTTCAGTATTATTAGGCTGTGATTCACAACAGGAGCAAAATCAGCCCAGCATGGGTGCTCCCTGATATGTGTACACTCAGTTTGGGAGGAAGGTTTCTGGGCATTTTCTACCAAGCGTTACTATAAAAGTCAAACGAGGCCTTCTAGGACTGGGCTCTTATATGCAGAGTGGTAAAATTTGCACATTTGAGCAAAGAGGTGTTAGTCATAATGAGAATAATAGGGGGATGCCAAAATAGGATAAAAGAAACAACATACACAGGCATAAAACCAAGACACAAAATGTAAAAACTGGAAAACACAGAAAGAATAGTTTGTGTTCAGTCACAAAAGAGACATCTTTATAACAACAGTTCTGTTTTATAGTCATTACTGGACACATGACATTAATTCTGTCTATAAAGACCACCGTGGAGATGGGTGTTCTGCAGCCTGGGAGGGAATGGGTGTGCAGATTTACTGGATCAAAGCAGCCCTCTTCTAACTGCTACCTCTGAGGTTTATATAGGGTGAACATGGAAGTTCCAGTAAACGCCCATAAAATAACTCAGATATAATGAATCCAAAATATCACCGCATGCCCTCTCCTGAATATCATAGCACAGGCAGATGCATTTTAAACATGCCGATGAGTTTGTACAAAACCAACACACAGAGAATGCCTCAATATTACAATATTAACATGGTGTCTCTAAAATTAGCACTGCTGTTTATCTTATGTCAATAGTAGATCACAATTTTAAGCAAAGCCCAGTTCACTTGAACATCTACAAAAGCCATAGTTCCCTCATTAAGGAATTAAATTAAATGTGCCGCTGTTCTCATGTCAAAATGGGCAGGATGTCAGTGGCAACAGAAATAGTAGTGAGCATGATGTAATTTTGAGTTCTTGAACTAGGTAATTATTTGCATAATATATTTAACAAGTATTATGTAGTCTTTTGGCCAAGTCAAACCCCAAATGAACAGTATGGAAAATGGAGTTTGTACCAAATGGCTGCAGAGAAGCAGGTTATAAGCTCCCTGCCCCATTCTCCATGCCTTAAGCAGGACATGCAACATTGTTCTGAGACTACAAGTCCAGTAGCCCCAGGGCTGGCTTGTGAGTGAGAAATTGTTGTCTTGGCACTTTCCTCAGTAAAGTGAAGTCCTGTGGCCCCATCCCCCAAAACTATTTATGGTTTTTGCTGATGTAAAATGTTCTCCACCACATAATGACCGACTTGCAAAAGAAGAGACACAACAATCATGGCTACATGGTAGAATGATTATCACGATGAACCCTCTGCAAATAACGATCACTGCAACATAAAGCTTAGGGAAAGCACAGTCTAGATTGGTGTCCGCCTTCTGATTGCAAGGTTCATGTCTACTTGGTTTGATTTTATTCCTCTGTAGTCTATAACTCTTCAGGGAAGAAGGGGATATATATCATTCAAACAGAGCCAGTAATGATTTTCTGATCTCTCTTGGTTAATGTATGCCACAGAGACTGACTTACCATAGTATCTGTAAGGCTCAGAGCAGTCCAACAAGACCTTTCTACTAACAGAATGGCAACCTCAACCAGCAGAAGAGGAATTTGATCTGAAAAAGAAGAGGAGCTGCTCTCCTGTCTCAATGGTACACCAAAGACCAAGGGAGGGAAGAACCATGCAGCTCAGACGGCAGAACCATGAACAGAGGCGCACAGAAAAACTGGAAATTCATCCTCTCCACGTACACTGACAGGTTGTAACATACTTATGGCTCAAGGGTAAAATATCATAGCAAGGCTAATGTAGTTGATATCATCTAAGAAGAGAAGGGAAGACGGGGGAAAAAAAAAAAATCAATGTTTAAAATGTTTTCCTTAAGGAAAATGCGAGCACTTTTACACAAAGGCAAACCTGTTGAAAGCTGAGGTTTTAATTTATACAGAGAGCTGCCAATCACGCAGAAAAGAGGTCACTACTTAGTGGGGACACTCGGTGTGACATTACCAATGTTTCTCAGAAACCTAACACTAAAACTCTCGTGCACGAACACAGTGTTGCCATCACCTATTTTTGGTACAGATGTTTACAGGTAATACTGGCACCTGCTTCTTCCCTTTGCCATGCAGTGTGGGGAGGCCTTAGAGCACCAGGGCTTTTTACTTTCTCTTACCAACGTGAGGCAGAATGAGGCCTCGCCCCTGACGTGCCGCGCTGCAGAGAGGACAGCTGTCGAGCTGAATGTGCCAGAACCCGAGCAACATGGCGAACCGCTTGCCAGCCCAATGTGCGCCAGCATCCTCCACATTCCTGCAAATGCCAGCAAGCTCTCCACTAATACAGCTTTTAAAGCCCAAAAGCTTGTAGTCACCTTGAACGGGCCAGCCTCCTGTTAAATCAACACCAGTTGTACTAACTTAGTGCACCACATGGAGTTTGTCAACTCGTGATCTGCTCCATTCCACGCACGTCTCAAATGCGAGTCATTTCCTGGCAGTGTCTCTGCTGGGCCACGCTCAGACGGGGGGTGGGGGGTAGGCTGAACCGGTCTGCTCCACAGACACCAAGAACAGGCTGTCTGGTTAGATGGGCTTTTGGTGTTACTGCATAGCTCCCACATTGATCTGTGCCTCGGCACCGGACCCCCAACCAGACTGAGAACAGGCTCTCGTGCTGAGGTGAGGCAGTCTAAAGATGGTACAACTCCACTGAAGGGTGTCTGAAAGGTCTTTAAAAGCATGGATTGATTTTCAGGATTCAAACAGTCAACTTTCAGCATTCACTCACTACACAATTCAAGGCCCCCTCGGAGGTATTGCAAGAGTGAAAAAGGGCACTGAGATTGAGGTTTTTTGCAGTAAAACCATTAGCAAATGCTGTAGGAACAGGGTTTACTAGAGGTCAGGACATTCTAATGCAGCTCAAACCATTAAGAGAACACTTCTCATCTAACAGTTATAATCAAAAGCTGAAATGTTGTTTCAACTTCCAATGAGGAAAATAATCATATTTGTAGAATTCTAAACAGGTCATTTTGTTCATTTGTTTAAATATCATTGTAAGATATAAAATGACAAAAAATTCAATAAACATAGATATAACAGATATAGATAAATAAAAATAGATGTAAATAAAATTACAAATGCAACAAATGCAGTCGAAAGCTAATAACCAGGAGTTCATCATCCATAGTCAATTAAAAAGCTGCCTTGCTTGGTGGAATAAACCAGCCTTTAATGAACATACCTTGGAGAGAAAGTGCAAGCAGCTTCTGTCAATAAAATTAGCAAGCTGTTCCCTCCTTTCACAACCCTGCCCTCCTGGTGGGCATCGCTACCTCTAACAGGGTTACGATCAAGGGCTTCGCCACCAGCCAATCATGCACCCCCAGCAGTGCACTCCATGTGCCCTGAGCTTCTTAGGGCTCTTGACGGCTCTTTGCGGGGTGAAATCAAGGCCTTGACAGAGCAGCTCCCCGTTGGTGTAATTAGCTGAGCTCTTTTGTTGTTTTGTGTTTTTCACACTATAACTTTCCCTCCTCCCCACACACACACACACACACACGGTTTTCCTTCAAAAGGTGAAAAGATTGCAATGGCACCGCTGTCCTTAAAATGATGAATATGAGAAGAAAAAAGGGGACTAAAAACAGGCAGAGAGAAAAAACAAAGGACAAAAAAAGGTGAAGGAGCACTGCATCAGGAGCTGGAGAGGGAAGAGGGGTAATGAAGGAGAACGGCATCAGAGCGAGAGTGGCTTACTGATATTACCATTCTTTAGAGGAGTGAGTGAAGAGGAAACCCAGAGCTCGCAAGAACTTGGAAATGGGGAAAGACGACGAAAACCAAGCTCAAGGAGGAATTCATGAAAGACACAGCTGTTACTGACCTTGGCTAAAGCTTCTGTTTTGTGTTCTTGTGCACCATTTAGTCTTTCTGCAAATGTCCATGGTTGTTAACTGTTCACCACTGTTAGATTAAGCTTCAATAAATTTATACCACAACAGGGTTATTTTGGAAGTTGCAAGGATGCCAAAGAGCACTGCTATACCTGAAAGCCTGCATATCTACAGGCCTGTATTCATAAAAATAGACCACTTAGGTTGTTTGCTGGTTGGTATTTCAGAATATTACCTTGTTAAAATATTAACTTGGTGGATGATGCAAAATTTGCACCTTTAGTGCAAGTCTTCCAGTTCAAAAATCTGCCCCGAGATGTAGCCACTGACGTACGAGTTGGGTGTATTGCTGAAGTGGCGACTGGTGTGAAGAGGTGCAGTCTCTCTAGAATGCAATTCAATCATCATTTCATACTTTGAGCAACCCAAGCAAGACAGTAACTCTAAAGCTTTTAAAACAAATGGATCAATGTTTTATTTTAGGCCATCTACAGCTAACTGCCATCCAACAAAAAGAAGAGACAAAAACAGAAGAAAAAGATGACCTTGTTTGCAAGGATAAATGTTGATTATCTTTTGTTACAAAATGAACTGAAGGAAGTATCCATTAAAGAAGTGACAAAGCTGATGAAGTATCATTGTGAATCACAGCAGTATAAATGACAAGACAGGCCTAAACACAAGGCTCCACTTTATCAAATATTCCTAGTATCGGCGTAGATACACAAACTATAAAAGTCATTATGTAACTACAGAGGAGGTATTCAGTGTTGTAGATGGATTAGAGAAGTAGAACACCTAATGCAAAGACATGAATCAGCTTACACAGAAACAAAAACAAACTGTCCATCTATCTTAAAGTGGAACAAAGACAGTAAGTGGCTGCTAAGAACTGAAAAAAGTTGCAGGACATAAGAAAGACCTCTTTCTGATTGTTTGTAGAATGGGAAAATGATTGCCTACATTACACAAATATTTACAATGCATCTGGCCAGGACGTCAACTTGCCAAACACCATGCTAGTAGTAGTATTTTAACAGAGTAACCCAAAGGAACTCAGTAACTTCAAAGGACTTACACAGCAACTACTCAGATACTGGCCATTAGTGTCCATTTAATGTTTGTGTGTTACAACAAAAACATGAAACATTAAATTACACGTTTAGATAAGTATAAAGCTTCTGCTGTTGCTGTGTAAATTATTACACTGTATTTTTACACAACTATGAAATAAAGTGGTACCACAGGTTTCTCTTATTTCATGCAGGTTTCTTGGGTGTGAAGGGAGAGCAGTGTGGGAGCCACCCTTGTCTGACACAGCATGTTTCTCCAGGACAGACTTAAATGCTGTAGCTAATCATTTAAAATGGCATGCTGATTTTAAATCTTCAGTAGAAAATAACCTGGCACAACGATAAGAGTGAAACAGGAAAATCACTCGGCACTAAGGGAAAGCTACAAACACACCAAAGCAAATCAAAGTCATCCAAGGGTCTCCCGAATACAACAAATACAACAGTATTCTTTTTTTAAATAAACTGATTCCAAGACAGTGAATTAAAGGATTAAATACGTTTGTGCCCATGTGAGCTAAGGTCAGGGTTCAACAATGGCTTTTATATTACTTTTCTTGGATAATATATAGTGCACAATTTGTCTATAACTACAACTGAAGTTTAGTTAAAGCCATTCACCAATATACTTTTTATAAGGTCAAATATAGTAATTTGCTACACACAAATCTTTAAAAAAGATAAAACCAACAGTAATTATACTGCTCATCTTTACTACGATTCATAGCTGTTAAACTTCACACCTAAAAAGACATACCATGTAGTCTACGCAGTAAAGCCAATTTGAGACTTTTAAATGCTTCAGCGACATTTATAACAGAGAGTAAATCCTCAAAAGCTCTGTGGGAGCATCAGTCACACTGCAAAAAATGGAGAACAAAAAGGTATTCCATAATAACATCAGAATGGAATAACACCTCTTGCACTGCTTCCAACCGTGGAAGCATTGGCAACTACACACAGAGCTGGTGTAAGCGCAGAGAGACATGCAGGGTGGAGGAGAGAACGAGACAAAACAATCACCTCCTCAGGGAGCTGCAGGTAGGTGTGCTCGGCCGTGGCGAGGATGAGGAGAGGGGTGAAGGAAGGAACGTCCTGCAGCAGCGTGAGGAAGGTGCTCTTTACCGTGTCACTGATGGCCTCCCACCACTCGCTGATGTGGGGCATGTAGATTACACCGGGGACGCTCCGCCGCGCCTCCCGAAATACCTGGAGCCAAAACAGTCACACAACACTGCATCAGACACCAGCACTGGGCTATTCTCAAAACATTGCCACGGCTACTGGTCATCACAATGTTAGGTTTCTACTAGAACCAAGTTTACAATCAGCGACACGCACAAGAAAACAAATATGTACCAATTACACTATCCCAGACTTTGAAGATATTTACTAAGTGACTGAATAAAGAAGCATCTAGGGCTTAGTAGGTTTCCAATAAAAGCTGCTGCAGTGGTTAATATGGTGCATCAGGCAGACTATAATGAATTGCTGATTGGTATTAATGACAAAAGAAGCCTCTGTGGATAAAACTATCAGAACCTTTGCAATCAAACTAACAATTGTCTAGATTTACACAAAGCTATGACTAATGATCTCACAGCTCAGATATAAAGAACCAGTTACCCCATCTAGGTACATGCAATTACAAAACAGTAAGCTTTGTTTCAGCAAACTGTCGAATATTCTATTATTTATTTAACAATTCAAATAACCAATTATTGGTTTGAAATACTAAACAAGTACATTTCACAATTTAAAAGCAACATCATTATTTTAGAATAAATATACTCTAAAGCATAACATGCCTAAGATGACATCCAGCTTATTTAAAACCTAAAACCCTGAATCTATGCCATAAAAAAAATGATCTATTCTTCACCATTCTTGAGTTAGAAAGCTGACTGCCAACAGTTTGCTCACAAAAAGGCCCGGTTTGACCAGAAAAAAAAACAGAGACCAAAAATCCATTTTACCTGAGCACAGGATTCCTCCGGGGTCTTGGCACTGACTGAGTAGAGAGTGGGCAGGTCAAGGCGGTGCACAGTGAACTTGTCGAGATGATGCAGTAAGGCTGGGGCCAAGTGCGTGCTCTGGCCCAAGCCCTGGGGCCCCGTGAGGAGCAGCCGCGGTCGGTACGAGGTGGGCTGCTGGTAGGCAGACCTGATTCAACAATTTTTGTGTATCAGAGGGTAAGGAGGCACGTTGCCGCTGACTAAGCACAGCTTCGCACCAAAGACTACTGCTAGGCACACTGGAGTTTTAAATAAATAGCTAAATAAATATCAGAGAGGATGCAGGTACACTGTAGCTGAGTAAGAACAAGACTGTGCCAAACCTTGCTGGTAAGGCAGATCTGGTTAAAAATAAATAAATAAATAAAACTAAATAAAACAAGCAAACAAAACCCCACCAGTTTTAATTATAACCATGTATTTCAGTTATAGGTACCGTAAGTATATTTCATTTCATTAATGTTTCTGTCAAGTCAACTCAGTGACAATCAGTTCAATGACAGCACTCAGCTATAGTAGTTGCTAAAAGGAATGCCTAAATATTTAAGGGAAAAACTCTGTAACTTAAAATTCTGCACATGAAATGCATGCGGTAACTTGGAGAGGATTAAGAAGAATGCCAGGTCCTTCTACTTCCAAAACATTATGTATGAGTATCTTCTGATAGACAGAACCAAGAAAGTACAGTGCATTTGGGTAAATGACTGAGAGAACATCGGCTCTAGCTGCTCTGTATAACAAACCAAGTAGTTTTTATGATGAAAGCCAACAGAGGGCAGCATATTATTTTTAAATGGTAAAACTGCCTGATCTCTTTAAACTAAAATAAGAATCTCCAGGTTACTCTGACATTGTTCTTTTTACTCATTTGCAATTCATTATGACTATCACTTATTAAATATTTATTATTAAATTTTATTTCTCTGTATAGTTGCACTGACAGCAGTACCAGAAGCTTAATAATGAAACAATAATCCTCTACTGACATCAGTAAAAAAACAAACAAACATTCACATTCATTGGCTGTGTGTGGTACTGTCATTAAATTTAACTTAGGTTATGAGAGATTACATTTTCTGAAGTCACGTAACACTGAAACACTGAAAAGCCACGAGTTAATGTAAAACTTTAAGTGCTCTCAGGTCCATGATCACAGTTTAGGCAGACTGATTTTGACAAATGAAGGTCATCTTTTGACAAATGAGTAAAATGAATCCACAAAACCTAAAACATCAAGTATAATTACATTTACATTTATGGCATTGAGCTGACACTTTTATCCAAAGCGACTTACAATTGTGACTGAGTACAACTTAAGCAATTGAGGGTTAAGGGCCTTGCTCAGGGGCCCAACAGTGGCAACTTGGCAGTGGTGGGGCTTAACCCAACAACCTTCCGATTACAAGTCAAGTACCTTAAGGATTTCATTTTTCACACATTCATCACTGTGAAAGAAGCTGGTAGACTTCTAATGATTCTAATACTTCAGTTTACTTAACACGATGGAGTTTGGATCACAAAATATTAAGAAATAATATTCTTAAGAATAGTTAAATTGAGTAGACAATGCAACAAAGCATAAGAGAACAAAAGGACAGAATCAACACTGACCCTGAAAAAGGGATATCAATGCATCTCTAGTCAAAAAGATTGAAAACGATTTAGCTAATCTAGTGCACAGTATGTCTCTGGTGTGCAGCTCACCTGGTAAAATGAAGAAAGGGTTTGTGCGCTGTGGAGGAGTCTGACTTCTTTGGGGATCCTGGCTGAACATTGTAGATAGACTGAGCACCAACCCTGTCCTCATCCTCGCTGTAAGAGTCCTCCTCAAGCAGCTGATTGTCAGTGTCTGTGTGATGAATATAGGCAGAAGCAAAATCTGTCACCTTCAAATGTCGCTCTGGATAAGAGCGTCTGCTAAATGCCGTAAATGTAAATGCTTGACCCAAATGGTACACCTGGAATGTATCTAGACCCATTTTGTTAATAAAAACTACAACAGAAGAACAGAGAATCTGAACAGAGAAAATAAAGTTTAAACCAACCACACAGTACAGTATGTATAAGTACAGTAAGGCCATTTCTATTAAGACAGATGGCATGTTTCTATTAAGACAAATGCCACAATCTTAAGTTTGACAACCTATTAAAGGTTTCCCCTCTAAACAAGTGTTTATGCACTGAACTAACTGTTGCAAAGAAAAATTCCTGACTTAAAGAAATAAGTCAGTCTGCGACTTATTAGAGATGGAAAGAGCAATCCTGCAAACTGAAGTCATTAAAAAGAGCAGGAGATGCATTTCTTGCAGCAATATGACACAGGAATTAAATCACTCTGGGTAATCTACTGAAGCTCACTTGTATGACTAAGTTTGAAGAGTTGTAGATGTGCTGTGAATAGACTACAATAAGATGAAGCACCATAGTGTCTTTTCCAAATTAACGCTAAAAAATACAATGACTCATCATTTCTAAGTATCAACTGAGAATCTTTGCATATAAACTAAACCAAAAGCATTTGCAGTACATACATACAAACTGGGCATGATGATAACATTTTTCAAACTAAGAATGCTGCTTGGGAATCTGGTTCTGCTTTATCACTCCACTCAGGTATACAGATGATGCCAGGTAAGGATCTTCACTCTAAAGTGGTTGATGATTGTGGTCTATTGTCATTATATTTCTAAACACCTAAACCTCACCCACCCCCACTCCCTAAATACTGAAGGAAAAAGCTGGCCCATTGTGGCTCTGGTACCGTAGGTTTGCAGGAACTCTGCGTGGGGGAAGACTCGGAGCAGGCAGGCAAGTGTGTGGGCCAGCGAGCTTTCCAGCAGGGGGCGCAGTGTGGCGGAGAGTGCATGCCCTGCCGGGGCTAAGGCCCGCTGGGCAGCAGGAACGATGGAGCGCATGGCGCGGCCAAAGTCCTGTGGCCCGAGCACGATGGAGCCCACGTCCAGCTTGTAGCGCTGGCTGCTGCCGTAGATCTGAGGGTAGCGGCGGCGCAGAGCCGCCAGCGCTGCCTCCGTGCAAAGTGCTTTGATGTCAGCACCGCAGTAGCCTGGAACAATACTCATTATGGATGATTCTGCACTGCAGAATTACTTAGGCTAGCATCAATCATCAACTTATATGTGCATAGCCACAATACCAATATTCAGAAAGAAAAAGAGTTTATAAACAGACAAGTGATGAAGCATTACTGATCTGAGAATAATAGAGCAGAGGGCCAAACAATGCCAAAAGAAAGAAAAAAAACAAAAAGAAGGGAAAAAAAATAAATAAATAAATAAAAATAATCGGCATTCCATAGCTCCATTTGGAATTGTGAAAAAGGCTAGCCAATATGCCTCTTACCGACACATTTTTCTGCCAACTCATCCACAAAGGGTTCTGCCAACTTTGGGCTCCAGTCCCTGGTGTGGATTTCTAGAATGTGCTTTCGGGCCTGAGGAAAAGAATATACAGTGGGTGGCTAGACAGGAAAACATTTTATAAAATAAGACAATTAAGACAGTTTAAATAATTAAGCCTTATGAGAAAAGTGTTTGACCCTAAGTTTTAATTGTCGAGACACTCAACAATCTAAGTACAAGAATGCAGAAATCAGGTAATCTTCAACGTAACACTGGGCATGCACCAGTACAGCCCACTACTACTAACTGAATTAGCAACATTATATAGTTAAATGGTCCCATTAAACTGAATTCATAACATTGCTGCTAAAGTAATATGCAAAGCTTTAGGGGGAAAAAAGACTGCATGTAGGAGTCAGTTTCTGAAAAATCAGACACCTTTTTATCTGGCAGGTTGAACAGAAATTCCCGATCAAAGCGGCCGGGCCTCCTGAGTGCAGGGTCGATAGAGTCGAGTCTGTTTGTAGCACCAATGACCACTATCTCCCCTCGACTGTCCAAACCATCCATTAAAGCCAGCAATGTGGAAACTATGGAGCTTAGTGTAAGAAATAATGAAGACAAAAATGTAAATATACGGTTTTAAGGGAAAGAACAACAGTAATCCTTATAAAAGACATCCAACAGCCAAGCTTTTTAAAACTAAATATTTGGTAACAAGATCTGCAGTGACATGGATAAATTTAAATAAATTACCTGTGGATCTGATCCTGTCTGCTAGAACGAACAGGTGCAAGGCCATCAATCTCATCAAAAAAGATGATGGAGGGTCTCATGAGGTATGCCTGTAGGAAGATGCAGAGACTCGAAACATGACTAAACCACAAATGGCATTACACAGCAGTCTGGGAGAGGCAAGGCTATACTTTGTTGCTGATGCGTTTTCCCCCCCATCTTCTCCCTCAGTAGCCACTGCTATGACTCTATGGTCTGAGGTTATACTGCACACCATTGCCTTTTCTTTCCTAGTCTGCTCCATTTCCTTAATAGAATAATGACTGCAGAGCTGGGATTGGCTGTGGCAGTGGGCACATGTAAGAGGTGAGGAAGAAACAGGTTCCACCCACCCACCATTCAGACCAAAGGTTTAGTTGATGGTATTTTCCCTTTTCTGGCAGATTAGTCCCCCCCAAGCTTGTTTTAGGCATGCAGCTCATCCCTGTTGACATTGTCCATTCATATAATTTTAACCTCAATCATAGCAATCAAAAAAAAAGGAAAGAAAAATAATTTATGTTATGTTGACCTCAATGTTGTAACAATAAACTGTTCCAAAACATTGTTTCAGAACAACACTGAACAAGCCTAACTGGCCAACCTGGTCAAAGAGAAGGCGGAGCTGTCGTTCTGACTCTCCAACCCATTTGCTGAGGCAGTCAGCTCCCTTGCGCATGAAGAAGGACACCTTCCTGTCCCCTTGACTGCACTCGTTAGCCAGTGCCCGTGCCACCAATGTCTTCCCTGTCCCTGGAGGCCCATAGAACAGGCAACCCCTGCAGTAGAAGAGGCAAGGATTTATCAGAAATTCAAGAGTAATTGCAAGCTGTCGTGTAATGATAAATAAAGTGACAATATAAGATGTGTGAGGTCAGTGGGAGCAAATCAAAAGGCTCAAGACCTTGGAGGCTGGATCTTGAACTTCTCGAACACTTCTGGATAGAGAAGGGGAAAGATGACCATCTCCTTGAGAGACTTAATGTGGTCTATAAGCCCTCCCACACTGTCAAATTTCACCTGCAATGAGACGGCCTAAGATAGAGCTAATCTGAACCTTAACAGCACAGATTCAACCTATCTCCAGGTTATGCACGAGAACATTAAATGTTTAAGAGAATCCTCAATACTATAATATGGAATATGTACACATTAACTTTGGCAAACTTCTAAAGCAAACCAGAGCACAAAGACTCACAGAGGTGTCCAGATTCATGGGGTCCACATCAGCTAAACTAGCACCAACTTTCACCCGATCACGAAGCACTCCGCTGGCCAGGTCTTCAGCTCGCAAGTTCATTGGCAGACATCTATCATGCAAAAAGACACTTTATTGTACTTGAAGTGACTAGTCCAGAACCAAATCTCTCACAATGGCTAAAAAATGTGTAAATTTATCCATGTGACAGATGGCATAAGGTCACCTGTTTCGAGCACGTGTCATGCTTTTACTTTTCCTCCTCTCAAATCGTTCCTCATCTGACGAGGACGTGGTATCACTACTATGGATGGCATGCTTCTTTATTCTGGTGGGAAGTCATGAAAAAAGGATGAGTGACCAGTGAAATGTTCGAACAATGCAGGAATATTTGCTCTCAATAGCAACCATAACATTACTTTAGAAATAAAAGGAGTCAAATCAGATGTTATGGATCATTTCTTATTTACACTGAACGTTTGTTACTCAGCAACAACTAAGATTTTCCAGCTGTTACAACCGTTGGAAAATACTAAGTGAAGACTTCACAAGGTTATTACTTGTCACAGGATGTCACAGACCTAATATGGCTTCTCCTTGCAGGGGATCTGAGTGTGTCAAACAGTGTGTTCTTGCTTTGTTTCCTGTTCACTGGCTCTGTAACAAGACATGAACAGGCAGAAACAACAAATTGTTAGAAATGTACGTTTACTACACAACACTGAAAATGCAATGGCCCATGAGTACCTATGGGTGGCGCCTCATATCGCTGCACGGCTTTGCGCTGCCTGAGGTTGTAAGGTCTGTCATTCTCCTCTCCCGCTTCTTCCACTTCATCTCCTTCATCATCCTCATCATCCTCATCTCCCTCTTCATGTGATTCTGAAAAATGAATAAACAAAGGAGACAATATTGTAAGGAATGTAATGTAAGCACACACATTACATAATTACAATCATTTAATGTGTTTTGTACAAAACGTATGTATGTTAATCATGCTAGAAAGATATAAATATAATATTAAAATATTACCAATGATATGTCCATCAAGCTATAAGCTTACCCCCAGTTCCTTCTTCCTCCTCCTCCTCCTCCTCCTCCTCCTCCTCGGGGGCCTCAGATTTACTTATGACTTTATGGTGAGTCTGCATTCCAAATGTATTCCTCCTCATGGACTTCCGCCTCTTCACCCTGGAGTACATGTCCATGTTTTCCTGTCCAATGAAGATACACGAAACTTAAATACAGCTCAGGAAAGTTTCAACTTAAAAAAAAAACACATTACCAGTAGTTACTTTTACAAATAATTTCATTAGAAGTCAATGAACCAGCATAGTGTAGTTTTATTTAGCCAGTCATATGTAAAATGACATGCAACTAAGATAGAAACTGTTTCATCAGAGTGACACGGTGGCTGTAATACCGAACCAGTGCTCACCAGCTCTGTGTCTGTCCACATGCGGAGCCGCTCCACCTCTCTGTTCTGTCTTATGCTGCTGATGTTGTCCATCTCCTGCAGCACTGCCTCCGCCGTACTGGCAGCAGGGAAGAGAGCCACGTCCAACAGTCATACACAAACTCAAAAGAAATGCTGGGAAAATATCTGAACTCAGTACTTTATTCAGCGTTATGCTACTTATAACTGTAGGCAGACCCACGATGAAACTAGAGGTATAGACACCTAATATGGCAGGGATGAACTAGCTTTGCTCATCACAGTCCAAAATGCCCCTCAGTTGATTCCAACTCCAGCAGGTCTCCTTTCTCTAATACAGTCCTGCCATCTGTCTTTGGGTACCACAAGCCTGACATGTCAAGCACAAAACCAGGCTCAGGGACCTTACTCAGATAACCCTTGTGTTTTTATCACTGAGCTTTTTGCCATTTATTTTATTAATTAGCTGATCACAAAGTAAGCTCGATTTCATTTGTCTGTAGCATCTTAAAGAGCTTTGCGTAGCCAGCATTCTCACAATGACCATAAGACCGTTCCCTTTGCCTGATCAAACAATAAGATGATATATCTAAGGTGGCATACATAGCCTTATTCTAAGCAGCTGCTGATCTTGGCATACTAGCACTTTTCCTTACACAAAGTGAACAGCAAGCTCTCACTGCAGAATGATGTCAGCACTGGTCAACCTCCTTTCTTCTTTCTAACTAAAGGGTGACCTTTATTGGCAGCCACCAAAGTCATGGCTAAATACGAAGCACTTTAGTGAAGGGGGGGGGGGACAGAAGTATATATTCACACTTAATTCCAAATGCTTTGAAACCAGCTCAGTGGATGCATGCATGTTCACTATATAGCACTTTTTGGATGATAAAGTCACAACACATTCACTGGAAAATTCCAAAACACATCTTACCTGTTGACTAGCTGGTCAAACAGAAGGCTCTGATTGAGATGCTCAAACCGGCTCTTTTTCTCGCGGCAGCTCCGCTTTAGCTGAACATGGCCATTCAAGTGAGCATCATCCCCATCTGTGCCGTCATTTCCCCGCCGGGTCATTCGGCCTAGGTGTACATGATGAAAGAGTTAGTTGGCTGTCAATGGTGCACAGCATGGATGCTAAACAGTGCACGTCAGCTTCTGACAAAGGGGCAGTGGAAAGACAATTTAATAAACACAAAGTGCTACATGCAAGTTCAGGTAAATAACTATCTCTGGTTAAGAAACAAACCAGCCATGAGGACAGAGAAGGGCAAACAGCATCAAGTTACAGTCATAACTAGAGCTGGGCAAGTTTACGAATCTTCCAGTAGGTTCACTACTCAGTATGGAAAATGGACAACTCCATATCGCAATTTCAAGAACATGGGCTCAAAGGTGCAGGTGAGGGAGACCAACTGAGAAGTGGGATATGCTTAGAGAGAGTGCTGAGGGAAACCTTTTCACTAATTGCTTCTTTAGGTACAATATATTATTACAATGGAACTCCCTACAACTTACATAAAAAGGCAAACTAGTTCTGAGACTGGTTTACAGATGTCAGCAATGCAAGAAAGTGTGGCAAACCTGGATAAAATAATGCCATAAGGCACTGCATTTCAACCATTAAGGTGTTCTGGGAGCAAAGTATGATGTGTCGAACATCGCATTACATGTCAAAATCATCAGAATGTCAATTTAATTCTGTATCACCAGTAATAAAGATAACCCACATTTATGCCAATTTATCTATACAAGCCCACTAAAAAAAAAAAGAAGTGTGCCTTACTGTGTCCATTTTGTAAGTCTTCAGTGGATAACCTGGAAAAAAAATTTAAACGACAATATAAGGTTATACATTTAAAATATTTATAGAAAAATAGCAGCACTCTAACATTAAACTTGGTAATAGTTCCTTAAACTGTTCCAGTCATGTTAATTTACTGGATTAATTTACTAGACTGTGTTAGACCACCAATAACTATTCCATCAAACAATGCTTCATCCCCACTAAGGTGACTATCAGTAACCTTCATAACTTTTCAATCGTCTAATTCAGGACCGCCCAAATCTGGATCTAGTGATCTACCACCCTGCAGAGTTTAGTTCCAAGTCTGTCAGAACGCACCCCATCCAGTTAATCAAATCCTTCAATATCATCTTAATATCAGAGCTGAGTGTGTTAGATTAGATTTGGAACTAAACTCTGCAAGGTGGTGGTGGATCTCCAGGACTGGACCTTTTTTTTTTTGTATTTACCTGCAGAACACTCACTGTACATCCTGCATCAGTTGTACACTGAATAATCTAATACATAGCAAAGATATAAATAATTTCTTCAAGGTAAGGTATTCATAATCAAATAAAATTCCATTGTTGCAATACCTTGCTGAACAGAAATTACAACTTAATTTTGACATTGACACCCAGAATGTTCATAACCACATTTGAACAATAAACATGGATAATAAAATACTGACAGAACATGAAATTATAGGGCAAAGTGAGAAAAAGAGCTATGGTTCACAAACCTAGCAAGTCAAGCATATTCAGCAATTTCACTGGTCATTAAATCCTGGCAGTATTTGACCACAAAGACGACATTAATGCCCATGAACTAATCTCCTCTTTGCTGTACAGCTATAAGATTAATTGATCTTGTGCTCTGTAAAGAAACTGAATCTGCATTCCACTGCACAGAACCCCTAAGCTGTGCCCTTGTATTCCCTACACACTAATCGCATGATGTGAGTCAAGGAAACTGCAGTTGATTAAATCCCTTCCTTATGCCTTATATCATAATCACACAGAAGACAATATATATGTTTAGCATTTTTTCGTCTTGACAGCTGGGCAATTAGACAGTTCCTTTGTTTGCTATGGTACAAATGTGGTTATCAAACTACTGAATTGAACCTATGTAATGATTATTACATAGGGTTATCATTAAAAAAAAATCATCTAGTTGGTGTTAACTAAACAGTTTGCAATAGCCAATATTTACCTAAGGATAACCATCATTAGCTAACCAGGTTAATAAAGTAAATTTGTTTTCTGGCTGAGTTAGCAAATTTTCTGAACATGTTTCTCCCATACCATTGATAGTTTTCAGCAAAGCATTATGAAATATTCATATAACTCACAAATGTGAACTCTGACATATTCCCATTTATTTAATGCTCTTAGATAAATCAGCCAACCAGCAGATTCATCTCACCAGAAGACCTTGAGACACGCAATGACTGATGGAAAAACTTTTCCATCAACTTCTCATGTAGCGATAAACCATTATACACTACTCCCTACTTCCCTTCCAACCGAAAGTTTTCGCTCCCAATGGTTTAGTATTTCCCTTAAATTAGCCAAATGCCTTATATATCCTACTTTGCAGGGAACTACTAGCATTATTGGAATGTACCTTGAGTCTCTAATAACTAATTCTTAGACATCATGTAGGTCTAGGTACAAGAATTAGGCTTCATTTTCCAAAATGCCTTTTACATCAAGGGCATTACAAGGTGACTTGCTAGAGGCATCTATTGATTGAAAACAGAACTACAGCTATTCATGCTCAAACTAAAAATTATTTTTAATTTGAGCATTATTTGTTAAGGGAATTGAACCCAGACGTGTAAAAATAAATAAATAAATAAAGTTAGATTCACAAGAAACTAGAAATCACAAATGTATCTGGTTCAGTTTAAGATAAATGTTGATCTAAAGAGTTTAAGGTAATCTTGATCTCAAGTTGAGCCCCACATTAGCTCGCACATCCATACATTCAGTCCAAGAATGCTGGCTTGGAAGAGCTCACCTGGTGCAGTGTTTGGAGATGTTCCATGCGACTCTCTGCCCTTTGCTCTGGGGACTGGGTGAAGTGTCACTAGAGCTAGGGGGCGTCTGTCTGCGTGTCCGCTTAGACGGAGGAGATAAGTGAGGGCTACCACAGCTGACATCACTGCTGGGGTCCTTCTAAAGGATGTTAATGAACAAATGACAGAATTTGCATCTTACTAAAAATAAAAATAAAAATAGCACTCTGGCATTTGTAATTTTCAAAGAGTACCCCCCCCCCCCCACCAAAGAAAAGTGATATTTTGAAGCAACATCGTGACATAAAAGAATATATTACAGTTAAGTCATGAGATGACTTAGTCTTTGACTTTTAGTTATCATTGTAACCAGGGAAATGGATAAAGACTGGAAGACCTGCTAATCAGCAGCCAGATCCATCACACTCCACTGATCATACAAGTAGCAACCTCGTGTGATCTCACATACTTTTCTTTTCTCAGCTTTTATTTCCTATCTATCTGTTGCAATAGTTCCTGACTCTTTCCAAAGATTCTGCACAGCATGAACATATGCAAGGTCAGATATGCAAAATGTCCCCAAGACCTTCATGCCACTGCTTGTAAATTACAGTACACCCCTTTTAACAATCTGAGTGAGAGGCAAACACATAGTAGCATAGGCACTGCTCTTCATTTTGTATGTATTTTTGAAGAGTTGAAACAACACAATATAGTAGTTTTCCAACATGATCTAATTTGCATAAATAATTTACAACAATGGTTAAAATTGTTCTGTACTTATGCAGTTAATTCTACCAGAGTCTCTGCTGCACTCTATAAACCATATATAACTGTCCAAAACTAACTATCTTCCGTCTTTTATCTTCTAAGATGAACAATTGCCCCAGTTGTCTCTAATGCTAACGCAAGCGCAACCATGAGGGTGAATTTCTGCTTGTCTACCCGTCAGACCGAGCTGTGTGACCACCATGAACCCTTCAGCTGTACCTGACTGGCTCTGAAGACTATGCCTGAGTGTCAGTGAACAGCCCATCACCAGCTCCACTGGTTCTCCTGCTAGACTATGTTAGGATGTTGTCACCAAATAATCTGAATAAATCTCTCAAATACTTTTGTGCCTTCTGAGCCTTGGTTCCTCTAAGATCTTTTTCCTCATGCTCCCATGGAATTCTTACTTGCCAATGTCACCTTAGATTACTCATTAAGGGCCTGAACCCTGATTGTCTCTACAAATTATTACAGTAATCCTTTGTGGCAATGTGTTGTAAAAAGTGCTACACAAAGTATCTGAAATCTGAACTGAAGTAAATATTTTGTGACTCAAATTATTTGATTTTTGATTGATTAGCTTGTTCGTTGTGGGGGAGCATAGTTATTGTTATTTTACTTCCCTTCTTCAGTATTGCAAAGCATTAACAAAATATTTGACATTTGAGATATCTGATGCATTTTCAGTATCAGCTTTAATGCCATTGTGGAACACACTTTTAAAAACAAAAGGTCCTTTAACAAACATAAAGCTGAAGTGGAAAAGAAACATTTCGATGACTTTCTACAGCTAACCTAACAAAAAATAAGCGCTTCTTTCAACGACACCGACGTGGGAAAATCGTTCTAGATAGCTAAACACCACAGACAACAAACACATGCTAGTTAGTTAGTCCGCGTGGTTCCAAATTCACACAAGTAACGTAGCTTCACTGACGAAAGTGCAACAAAGCGGCTCTTGGTGACTTCACAACTCTGTCAACAGTGCTAGCTAGCCTGCTAATGTCTTTGCCAAAGCTCAAGTTTACTACCAAACTGGAGTTCACTTCCTAAATAAAGAACATCGTCCGTTTTGAGCCACAAGAGGTCTGCTTCAACTGTGCCTTTACTTCCACCATTTTATTTATTTTTTTGCATGAAATTCTGTTAGTGCAAGTGGTTAGGAAGGATAATGAACAACGCAAACTGAACAGCCCCCGGGGAAATGGTCTTTTGTGTTTATATCTCCGTGCTGTCAGTTGCTTGAACAGATGACAATCCTCAACTTGCTAGCCGACTAGCTAGCACAGCAAGCTAACGTTAGGTCCTTTCCAGCTGGGCAAGCACAACACCAACACAAAGAGAACTTGGGGGCTCCAATAAACTATTACTCTGAGCAAGCTTGGCTAGCCACTGTATTCCCGTTGTTACAAACGAAAAGCGGCCAGCAATGACAACGTATGTCGGTGTCATTCACAAATCACCCATTTTCCTTATCGGCGAGTGTCACTCATTGTCGGTATTCATGAACAAAAGGAGGTAGCTACCTAGCCTATCTTAGCTAGCTATCAATGAGGGACATCAATCTTAAGGCCAGACTCGGTAGCTAAGCTAAAATAAGCTAAGCTAAGCTATCTGTAAGCTAACAGGCTAGCCAGCCGGGTACTAAGGAAAAGAACCCGGCTAGCTAACAGGCTAGCCAGCCGGGTACTAAGGAAAAGGACCCGGCTCTTACATGGTTATGCTCGTCCAAGTTTGGATTATTCCTAAGAGACGACCTCGTCCGACCAGAGATGAAAGGACTGCATTGCTTGAGATGGGAGTTCTTTCTTGTATTCACCATGATTCTCTGGCGTCTTGAATCTTCTTAGCTCTGTCAATTCCCTTTTATGTCTCAGCTAGAGTGCCGAGGAGCCATTCCTCTCTCTCGCTCTCTCCCTCTACTGTCGGTAGACGAAACTAACTGGCAATCTACTTCCGCCTAAGAATTACTACCGTAACATTGCTGCCACAATTTCTCTAAATTATTTCACAAACATCCCTTACAGCTTTGTTGGCATTATTGCAAAGTCAAATAACGACAGTCTCTATTAGCTTTAGTCTATAATTAGCCTATTAGGAAATTATATTAATCAATGTTGTTAAATATCTAATTTTTAATTTAGTAGGCTGCAATGTGTAATACTTTTACCGGCAAGCTTCGTGTCCATGCAGTAAGTGTTTTGTTTTATTTGTTTGTTTGTTTGTTTGTTTGTTTGTTTGTTTGTTTTTACAAACTCAAGTCTATATATGTTTAATAATTTAAGCCAACCTGTAAACTATTAGTTCATTTAAAATATTCATTCAGTCATTTAAGAACCTTTTATTTCTCTATGAAAGTGATCATACTCCTTCCCACAAATTCACTTAAGACAAAAGCATGTCTTGAATATTCAACGTGTAGGATGTGATGCAATGCAATCAAAAGTGGTTGTACAAAACAGTCTATACATGTGTAACCCATCTGGTGTACCCAATTCAGATTTACAAATGAGATGGAGCACTTGCTGTATTAAATAACAACTTGCCATCAGCAGCTGTGACTGAACCATGGACTCAGAGCTTTGCGCTGTTACCAAGGAAGAAAACCGGCTCTTGATGTGTTGTACGCGGTCTTTGGGGGAATACGCATTCTGTCTTGGCTATACAAACGAATACTTTATTTCTTCCGTCATTTCTGTCTTGACACAACTGCTTAGTTGAGGGTAAGCTCTAATGTGTAGTATTGTAGTTTATTCCTTCCTGTAAGAGGGAGAGAAAGAGAGGGAGAGAGTGCGTGCGTGCGTGTGCGCGCGCGCCAGCCACCATCTGTTGGTCTTTTTGCATGGTGCAGCAGCTGCTATATTTCTTTTAAAATTTACCGATTTTATAGCTTCTGATATTTGGCTGTTTTGACAGTCCTGCCTATAAAATGCAATTGTATTCTATGCATTAAGCCATTTAAAGTGGGTTAATTGATAGTGCGTTTATTCTACAACAGCGACATGAAACTGTGAGCCTACACCTGGAACGTATTTCTTTTTCTGTTAATATGTATTATATCCAATATATGCTGCGCAAGGCATGAAATGTGCAGTAGTGAAAATGACATTAACAATTTTACATGCAGTACTGCAACAAATATTACGTCAGCTGGAGGCAGCCGCCAACGTTTTCGTCACAGAAATGGCTGTCTCCTTGTGTGTGGAATAGTGCGGTGCTGAAGAAACTTTCACCCCAAGTACCATCTGTATGACCATCACGGAGGCTCAGACTGGTAACGGTTCAGAGTTGTTTTAACAAAATCAATATGTGGGAATTTGAATATTGTATATTGTCCGTGTTTGAACGTCCGTTTAGCAGAATTACGCATTACGCTGCGCCTGCGTGGTTCACGCGCTCTCCATATGTAATTTTGTCGCACTGTTTGCAGCATATTAGGGATTTGGCTTTTTTAAAATTATTATTCGACCCAACCTTCATATTGAAGCGTGTAGTCTAAGTTTTTAATATTGCAGTGGAGCCTCATGCACTGACTTCACAGGCTCATTTTTATTGCCATGAAAGAAGACAGCTCATGTGTACACTGGCCAGTCCCTTTCATCCGATTTTTGCTTTTGTCAAATCATTACCCCTGAGTGATTGTTCAAGTTGAACTAACTAAGCGTTATTTTTTATCACCACGGACGTCATTTTATAATCGAGGCCAACAGACATCTGGTTTAGGCATTCTGGTCTCTTAAAGGTACAGGTTAGGAGCTGTAGCTTACCTTTAGTACTGAACAGTCATGTGAAAAGAATAAGACCGATTTTGTCATGGCATTGCCTATAAGCAACCTTACTGCACTGTGGAATGTCAATATACATCAAGCTCAGGCTATGTGACTAAACCATAAACCACAAATGTTATGTAGTGTGTTATTTTGTTAAGAAATGCAATATGCTGTTGCATTCCCTTGCAAAACAAATGTAGGTCTTATAAACATTGTTTTTGCATTTCAAGATGGAAAATAGAAGACGTGATGAAAGATACTGATTTTAGAAAAAGAGACAACGATGGCCAATGGTGAGCGTTTTATCCCATAACTGTCACTATTTCGAGTTTTTGATCAGGAAGCCATAAAGTTCTATCCATCCTTGGATGGATGGTTTGGCATCCTTGATGGCCATGATATGAGTGGAAGACTGAATTGTTAAAATTGTGTATGTTTCTCTAAGATATACTTTATTTTCTCCCATTCATTACTATTACAATATAATGAGCTCTTAGGTGTGATGGTGTTCAGAATGATGATGAGGAGGAGGAGGAGACCCCCATGAGGCCAAGTTTCTCTGTGGAGGACCTCCTAGATGAGGTGGAGAAGATCAGCAGTGTCTCCACGAGTGGCAAGAAGGTTACTTAATATAAAATCCCCAGGATGATTTGTCAGCATGTTCACCAAATGTAACATTGCTTCATGAACATAGATCAGCACTGATTTCAGCTATTCCTCTATTAATTCATCTGTTGCAGTGAACGCGAAGAGAATATGATGTGGGCATATTCTTTGCGTTTGTGCCCTGTTTTTGATTTGTTTGGGGGGTTTATTTTGCTCAAATGCGGTCCATAATACAGGTGGAGATGGTGGTGAGGTTGTGGAAAGACGGATTCACTGTGAATGATGAGGATTTACGCAGCTACTCCTTAGATGAGAACCAAGAGTTCCTTGAGGCAATTAAACGAGGGTAAGATGTGATGTGTGAAGGATATTAATAGAGGGTGTATTCTATGATTAAAAACTTTGTTATGGACTTACGAGTCCAGCTGGTTTAGAACTTCCAGCCTCTCCTCCATTGATCTTAGTAAGAACATCTGTTTTTAGGGAACTGCCATTGGAGCTGGAGGGGAGGGCAGAAGATGAGGAGCTAGAGGTCAATGTGGAAGATATGAAGGATGAAATGTATGTTCCCAAGAAGAAGACTTTTCTCCCTTTTACTGGCAGAGGCTATAGATTAGGCAGGTAAAAGTGACAGTTCAGTTGACTGTGAAAGTATGAATGTGAATTCTTTTATCATTATGTATGAATGTGAATTTTTTGTGTTGTGTTCTAATGGCAAGAGTCAAATAAAACAATGTTGTCATTGTAAAGTCCAAGCTTTGAAAGCCAACTTTTGTGCAAAGTTATTTCCTCAATTTCTAGGTACTTTAGTCCAGCTTTTATGTAGTATTTTAGAGAAATTATGTATCTTATCACCTTTAACAATTTCTTACAACTAAATTTCAAAATGTTTAAAGTTTTAACCATCTTATATAAAGAAGAGAAAGTGACTACAACAAATTCTTACACTATCAGTAGGTGGCCTCATGCATCTTTTATCTCGCTAAGACCTTTTTCACAAAATGTCCTGTTTTACCACTCTGACAAAGTGGAAGCGTCATCGAATTTAACTGAAGCTTTGAGTCGTGGATTTAGTCCTGGCAATCACTGGTTTTGAAAATAGCAGCAGAATAGTAAAACGCAGTAAATACTGAGACCCCAGCACACTCTAAAGCATACCATAGCTTTGCCTCTGAGAAATATTAATGCTGTATTGATTCCCTCTCACTCAGCGTGACGCCACGGGTTTTGGCGAGGTCTCGATCAATACATGAGGACTGTGCTGGCCCTCCGTTGCCTGCAGTAGAGCTCGATGAAGACCTACCCGTAACATCCCTACAAATCTGGCTCACAGATGGCCGGCGGCTGGTGCAGAGATTTAACCTTTCTCATCGGTGGGTTGGATGCAGTTCACACAGATTGGGGGCAGTGTGTTGCCAGACCCGAGTCAACTTATGCAGGTGCAATACTGTGGTTGTGCCACTTGGAAATTCTACATGCAAAAGCTCTTACATAACTTCCGTGCAGTTACATAAAGAAAGCTCAGGTGTGTCTCGAATTGGAACAGCTTAGGGGAGATTCAAAGAGTGGTATCATAGCATGTAAGGAGTTGACTGGCAGTTTCTGACTTTAAAGGGCCATTCCAGTGTTTTTCAATTTATCTGTAGCAATAGGTCAATTGCCATAGATAATAACATGTCCCATTTTCCTGTTCTTATAAAAGAAAAACATTCCTTGAAACATTTATAATGGAGGTATTATATGGTAGTGGTTGAATTCCATCAGCTAAAGTTCAAATTGCATAGTTAGTAATATCATGCATGTTCAAAACTACAACATTTCCAATCTGAATGACAGTAGTAATGCAATAACCAGAGCAATAACCTCTTCTTTCTGGAGTAGTCCTACCTCTTTAAGAATAAATTATACAGATTTGTGTCTTAATATACAAATACCTTTGAAGGCACCCTAGAAAAATATGTTTTACCTAAAGGATTTTGGCAGCCACAACAACTGTCCCTAGGCTTCTGTTGTTATTGTTCAACAGGTTTTTCACTGTTTTCTAAAACAAGAAAAATGTCAAAATTGTTTGTCAATGGGAATGAACCATACAGTTGAATATTCCTCTGCCATGCTTGCTGTGTTGGAGAGTTAAACAGTATTGCACCTCCATATTGTTCCATTCCAGTATCAGTGATGTCCAAGATTTTGTGGAGAAGGCCCAGAGGACAAGTTCACCGTTCATCTTAACTACATCTCTGCCTTGTCGGGAGCTAAAAGACAGTGGTGTGAGTCTGGAGGAGGCGGACCTGATAAACGCTGTCATCGTCCAGCGGCCACTGAACACACAGGCACCCTTTGGTCACTCCTGACTGACGCTAAGGGTACACAGGCACCAATTTGGTCACTCCTGACCAAGGCTAAAAAAAAAAGAACCTCCAAAACATATAAACTATTAGTATTTGAAAGTGAAACTGCTTAAAAGTCTATACATCTACCCTCATCAGTCCAGTTTGTAAATATCATTATAACTCTACTGTGACACTCATTGAAAAAAGACACTGATATAATCCCATCAGAATTCCCACCAGTCAACTTAATTTTTTATTATTATAAAAGAGTGCAATAATGAAGAATTATTGGTCATTTGTAAATGTTCCATACAGCATGAACACAACAAATGTTATGGACTATGTAAGTACAGTTCTTATTGATGATGGTCAGTTTCATTTTCTTTCTGGTGTCTTCTGATGCAACGCAGCACACACAAGCCACGTCTTTAATATCAGTGTTGTATAAATATTCTGGAAATGATCTGACTGAATAAAGATAAACCCTGAGTACACATTTCTGTGTTTAGAATAGGCCTGATTACATTGTGTCTTACCACTGCATTAAGTTTATTGTTTGTGTGTGTGTGTGGGGGGGGGGGGGGCATCGAATGATAATGAGCGAGATTGTTTTGCTGATTTGTGTTATGAGCATTGAGGCAGAATTTATTTAACATATATGCACCTTGCCTAAGCAAGAAGTTCTTTTGTACAGACCTCTGCTTGCAATAAATTTACTAAATGATAAACCCCTGCCTGTGTTCTATAATCCACTGTTTTAAAGTGGGTAGAGGTTTCATCCTTTTGTAACCTAGTTTACTTGCGCCCGATACTTGCTTTAAGCTTGAATGGCTTTAGAACATTTTCCTCCCTCTACTTATAATAATGCCCCATTAAGTTACTGGTTCATGTTCAATATTTAAAAAGGAAAGATAGATGACCTGTCATTGAACATGTGAAGAGTTCAGTGGATGGCTTCCTACTTAATAGCCTTTACCTGACTAATCGTGTTTCCATGCAGACATGTATATTCATTACAGAGAATTAATGGAATTTTACTTTTCAAACCACATTGAAAATATGATACACATTCTGTGTATCATGCTTTTCATGGCTGGTTAGTTATTCTGTAGATCTGTACACATAATGCAGAGCATATGGCTAATTTCCTGGTCCACAAGGAAGTCAAGCAATATATTTTTTTTCTTAAGTAAAAACTATTTGGAATTCTGCCATCTCAAAACTGTCATTTGTGGTTTTGTCTTAATCAGCCATAAACTAGTATTCTGCCTTGGCATTGCCCTTGTTTGTACAATCTGCACTAAATGTATGTTACAGTTATATCCATGTTCATATTTCTTTGACTATATTTAAATTGCAGCCGATTTCTTTTTGTTAAAAGACACATCAGCTTACAGGAAATTACACAACCTACAGCTTGGTGTTTTGATACTTTTTCATTGCTTAAAACCATCATCTTTATGTATCAGAGTAATTGAATTATCTGTCCAAAAGGTATTTTATAACGCAGCTAGAACAGCTGCGATATGCGAACTTTATGTTCCATGTCCGGACACCTACGGCTAAATCACCGTTTTCACGATCGGAGCAATCAAGAGAAAGAACTGTAACGGAATACGACGCGTAAGCGTGAACCTACGGGTGTCGTGGCACTTAAAAAGACGTTGGCAAAAGAGTCGCAAACGGTCTGACTAGGAAATTAGCATGAGGCAGATTACCTCACAGAACAACAGCAACAACAAAAAGTCCAAAGTGCCTTTAGCGCGCTCCGTTTAAAATCTATGCATGCTTTCCATCGCTGGGAGGCACTGTCAGCCCCTGCAGTCACCATTCCTTCATCTTGGATGATCCCGCATAGCGCAGGTTGCGTGCGCTACCGTCGCTTAGCCCTCTCCATCACCCAGGTCAGACATTCTGCTATAGCGTGGGGACTGCCGTTTAATTCGACTGACGTTACGTGAGTAGTACCAGAGAAAGGTGGCACTTACCTCGAAAATATCGAAGCTAAAATATCGAATGTCGAAGTAAAAATAATTGCTTATATATATATATATATATATATATATATATATATATATATATATATATATATATATATATATATATATATATATATATAAAATTTTACGGATTGAAATATTACATAATCAGACGAGTAATCTAGAGACAGGCCAAAAAAAGAGAGAAAGAAATTCAACTTTGTTGTGGACTTGTCATGACCTTTTCTACGACAGTCGTTTTTAAGGTTGCCTATGTAAGTTTATGTTTCCACTGTGCATTGGCCTTTGTAGGATGCTGATAATTACGCCTGTGTGTGAGCCTTGTGTAAGTTTTTGTGTTACATTGGGCTCAGATAGGAAACGCTGACAGGCTGACTCTTCCTGAGCGGCAAAAATAAGGTGCGCAATTGTGCGCGTATGTTAGAGTGAGCCTGAGTCGGAGCTTGTACTTCCCTCTCTGGCCCCAGGCCAAAGATCGGAAGCGGCATGTGAAAGAATCCTGGAAGACCGCGACTATCACCAAGGGACAGAAAAGACGAGCAGCCGTCGTTCGACCTGTCATTAGCAGAGTCATGGCCAAGGGGAAAAAGGCGGTGGACAGTTCAGAGGACAAGCTCGTGGTGAAGCACGGCGAACCTGACTTCGCCAAGGGCTCAGTGCAGGTGAGGAATATGAGCTTCTTCTCTGAAAAAGCTTGGCAACTGTGCTGCTTGTAATTCATTTTAAATGTCAGCTTCGGTGATGCGTGGATTGAGTAGGACAACAGAACGGGGTAGAAATAAACATTAGTTTTGTTCTGCTACTGTTAAAAATCGGTTCGCGCTTTTGTTCAACGTTATGAAACGAGTCTGAATATTGCCGCACGGGTGGATTTTTTAGCGGTATGTGGAAAGGTTTGTTTTAATGACTACAAGGAATGCTTGTGGTACTTTCTGATCCCTTTCCAGCATAAATGCCCTCGGGTTGTTTAGATGACACAGTGAAACTCAACAGTATGTATAACTGACTAGTTTCATGAAATGACTAATATCTCTGAGCATGGCAAGGCTGCGCTTAAGTCTCATAACTGTGTTTTATTCTATTATCCACCCTGTTTTCTTAATGTTGTACACGGTGACGAAGTTATATCGCTGTGTGCAAATTAATAGAAATCGCAATTTAAAAAAAAAATAATGCACGATGTTTATATCTTGTGTGATATGTAATTTTAACTCATGTCCGGTGTGCAGGAGTTCAATTATCTCTAATTATTTTTGTTATATTGTGGTACATATTTATGCACTTGACTTTGAATGTGATTTACACTGTATAATTTAATTAACATTATATGCACGTATGTCCATAAATGTGATGTCAAATGCTACTTATGTTCTATTATTATATTATATTATATTATATTATTATTATTTACCAAATGCATCATTGATATTTTCCATATTTGTTAATCCAGCTAAAATGTAGGCATTCGTGGTCCTGCAAGCACAATCAGAGCAAATTCTGTTCTCTTAGGCACGGTGGAGAAAAGCTCCACCGCTGGGAGCTAATCGTGCAGCGCGTGAATGCAGTGCATCTGTCCCAGAATAGCATGTAGTGATAGACGTCTAAACGAACTTACCATTTCATTCTGCAGATAGAAGTGCGTGTTGAGCAGTCTGGGAAACAGCAGGGCGCTGTGAGAGCTACTAAGTGAAATATCATTCGGGCTTTGCCTAATAGTGGTCCTCTGGGTAGCCCTCGCATTCTGTAGCAAAGCAGAACGGGTAGTTTTGCGTGTTTCAGTAATGATACGGAGGAAAAAAACCCACCAATATACCTCTTGTTCATGCACGTTCTATCACGAAAGAGATAGAGACCCCTTGTGGTCAACTATGCAATCAACCAAAATCAATTCAAGGGAATTGAATTATCCTGACGATATAAATCTCTGTGACGGGTGTAAAGGCAGTGTATAAACAGCGCGCGAGAAAGAGAGAGAGAGAGAGAGAGAGAGAGAGAGAGAGAGAGAGAGATTCAAAATTGTAGTAAAGTACACACACACACACACCCATACACACACACACAACTCTTACATACCTCTTTGCAGGATACTTCTATGTGGAAGTGATATATAACAATGGCACTACATTGCAAATTTCTGGAGGTTTCTGGAATAATATTATTTCTGGAACAATACTGAGATATTAGGTATAGTGATTGGTGCACTAGAAACAGTAAGTGGGAGTGCCATGAAAATTCTAGAAGAATTTGACTTTGCTGGTACACTGATGAAATTTGCTGACAAATCCCAACAGTCATAAACCTTTAAACCCCTCATTATGTCATCCTATTCTACCAGCATGCCAGCATGCACCATGCACAATCAGCTTAGCGCATCAGCTGTAGGACAGAGAGTGAAAAATAAAATGGATTCATTGTAATTACATTTCTTTCTTAGAGTTGGATCTCCGGACACAGATTACACGTAGACCTGAGCTATGTGACATTGTTTATCTAGATTTTCAGTTGAAGACTTCATGACAAGCTTTGATTACAGCAGAAAAAGAGCCCTTTTCTACATTTATCTGATCCACAGTAGCGATTCCTTTCTATTCTTAGGTCATGGCAAGCTTGGTGTCTAGCAGTGTGGTCAGTCACATGACTAACAGCAAGCCAATATAAAGATATTTGGCAAGGAAACCCAAGAAAAAAACCCCCAAACAAATAAGTGCTACTGACACTACTTTTCTGATGGTTATGAGATGTGACAAGGGATGTCCTATGATTTTGAGATGTCTCGTGATTTTTCAGTCTCACCCTCTTTGATGTTTTCTATGTCTATATCTGGAAAGTACCTAGTTGGTTTTGTGTCTCCCGATTGTCCCAGGTGTGCGTTTGGTCCTATAGTCCTTTTAGGCAGTTTGTAGAGTGTGCTATCTGTGAGGAATTCAGATATTTTGTGCCCAGACACTGAGTGATTTCCTGTTTATGTCTGTCATGACAAGACCTTGGCAAAGTTTGTGAGAAAGAGTGATCTATGTTGACCTCATGCTGCAAATGAGTGGGTTAGTTGACAGTATACATCCAGTTCTTGGCACATTCATGAAATGAAATCATGTGCGGGTTTCTTAATAACATCTATATAAAAAATTATTTTAATTTTATTTATGTAAAATGTGAGAATTATCAAAGAGTTTAAAAATGATAAAGCTGGGGAATCTGGATTTAAAAAGCTATAGTACTAAAAAGGTAACTATACTAACTTCCTACTGTGGACTAATTGTCGTGTAAAGAACAGAGAGCATACATTCAGAAGTTGGATTTCACTTGAACGCCTGCTTTCTTTGATCTCAACGCCAGACTCGCCTTCATTTTAAATAATTGCATGGCAACCTCTTGATAGTTGTGCTTATAGAAGTCATCAATTTCTTTTCAACACAGAGACAACGAGAGAGGGAGAGGAACAGAGAGAGAAAATAAAAGATCAACCAGTTAATTATAGTGTCTTTTGAAGGCCGTTCGGCGTTGCCCTCTGTGGTTGGTTTGTTGCCCTTTTCAGACTCAGCCGCCCTGTGGAGGGACAGGGTGTACATAACAGCCAAGGCAGGTTCAGGCTGTGGAGCAGGGATCTGGGTGAAGGGCAGACATACAGGCTTTAGGATGGCCTTGGCAGCGGTAACTTCAGCCACCCTATGTCTGTTTGACTGTCTCCAGCATCTTGAGAAGGCTCATAAATATAAAGCCTTTTGAGCTGTGGTGAACCTTAGCCTTTACTTTAATGTGTTATAAGGCTCTCTTTTCCATACTCCGTAAAGACATATACACATTCCACCACACACAACCTCATAGACCTACATTTATTATTTTTTTCTGCACACATTTGGAGACAAGGGTCAAGGGTGAATATATGAAAATCATTGACACCCACAGACGCGTACAGAAACGCACATGCAGAACTTAGCCTTTTGTAGTTTTGGGAGTGTCTTTTTGATTGGCAGGCATGGTTTTAAAATATTTCCAAACCAGTAGAGGAAGATGAATTCTGATTACAAGGTTGGGGGATTAGCCGATCCCACCCATAAGCTGGAAACATCAGAGTAGTGACCACATCCGAGAACCATATGTTATACATATCACCCAAAACCTCTGTAATGAGCTACAGAGATAGCTGCGCATAGATAGTGTTCCTGACCAGCTATTCAATAGTTTTAAAGCGTAGCTCAGTGAATGGTTTCAATTCTCAGACACCACCTTACTTACAATTCTACAGACTACAGGTTTTACAATATCAAACAGGCAATAAACAGCTCTGCGAAATAGCTGTGTCTGCACTATCTTTTCCACATCTAAATGACCTAGAGGTGTGGAGGGACTGAAACGATTTAATGTTCTGAAGCTATATGCTTATCTGTTGATTCTAGATGTTCCATTTCTACTGTGATGTCATGATAAGAATCCTGTGTTAGTGTATTTTCATCCAGAAGTGCATCATAATCGCACTTTCACTGGTCATCTGCCCATGAGACCTCCTCCTTTGTCACCTGTCCCATGGGCTTTATGCACATTAGTCGCTTAGTAATTAGCTGAATATTAAGCTTCTAAATGGTACTCGTATTATCACATGGAATCAAGTTAATGTATCACATTAGATTTGTTTATGAGTTTGTATTGTTATCTTTGTTTGCAGAACCATCTGGAGCAACAGAAACTCTCGGTGTGTAACAAGCTTTGTTTCGCTATCGGCGGGGCCCCTAACCAGGTCGCCGGAAGTGCCATTGATTTTTTCCTACAGATATACCTGCTGGATGTTGCACAGGTAGGGTGTGAATGAATTCCCCAAATACTTTAATGCATTCAGTCTCTTCTAAGGAAATAACCATAATGAATGTTCTCGTTAGTAATGCAGATCTGATTCATTTTTACACCATGATGTAAAATCTAAAAATACCAGTAGGACTGTCAGATGGTGCAATAGCATATTTTGGGCATGAATTGTCCCCGCTTCGAGTGGGTCTGAATCAGCAGTCATTATCACTGGTATTGATGCCTATCGGTAATGACAGTGTCCTCTCTTCCACAGATAATTCCTTTCCAGGCCTCCATGGTGTTGTTCATCGGTAAAGCCTGGGGTGCAGTTTCTGACCCTATTGTGGGGTTCTTTGTCACTAAAAGCAGGTGGACAAGAATTGGCCGACTCATGCCATGGTAAGTCTACATGCCTACAAAAAAAAACCCCAAAACAAACAAAAACAAAAAAAACCCTGATTGAACATTGTTGCACAGGGTGTTTTGTTGTTTACAGTGAAGGCATGCCATTTATTTGAAACACACCCAAACTTCACACCCTTAGCCTCAAGCGCATGTTTGGTGATGAGGAAGGGCAAGAATTTTCTCATGCTGACATGTATTTGCTACAATCCTTATGTATGAAATCACTGATTGTACAAGGAAACTCAGGACAAATATTACAGACAAAAGATCAACTTACACCTACTAATGGAGATTGTACTGAGGCTAGTCAGTGGACCCTCCTTGCAATGCACTCTGAGGACACGGACTTCAGTACCATAAATGGTAGTCTGAAAGGAAGCTCTAATGTCACTGGGGTGTGACATTACACTGGCAGAGAGGAAATTGTTAGGGTTTGGGTCCACACCAACATACAGGAACACATCTGCCTCGCTCGTCTGGAACCTTGACATTCTTGTTTATTATGCCAGTGCACCACATCTAAATGTTGAGGGGAACCTTTAGATAACACGCCAAATTCTGGGACAGCCCCTTTGTAAGGCGCCAAGGTTATCGAGGGAATACACGTTAACACAAGTGCCACACCACCTTAAGTAGAACTCAGCTAAACATTTAAGAATGCCATAATCAAAATTGTACTCCACAAAAGTATACATGAAAGATCATCTCATCTCACATGTGAGCTCTTCAAAGGTGGATAATGTAATCAAATGCTTTAGCCTTGAAAGTGAGATGTGTGTAGTGTTATTACAGGTCTCTTACTCATCTTACTCATGCTTCACCGTATCAAATTTTAGTATCATAGAAACATATAAACTATGTTCACCATGCCTGCCTGATGTAATTCATTTTAATTACTATGTTCTGTAATGAAGTTTTAAATGCTTCCAGTGCGCTAAAGAGATACCACTCTACCACCCCCCACTTAAAAAAACATGAAGACACCGTTTTGCAGGGTGACAATTAAATTGATTTCTAAAATTACTTTTTCACGTGCGATTGGTGTGTTTAGGGATATTTGCGTTTGTGGGTTTGTGGGTGCAAGTGCTTATGTTATGGCCGTTTGTTTCTGTTTGTGCACACGTGCATGCACCCTCATGAGTATTTTATTACGTATTTTAGTATGTTACCTAGGATGGCCATCCAGCCCCTGGCCCTCCCTCTCTGACACTGTGGGCCCTTTGTGTGACCAGACAACTAATGGGGCAGTAAAGAGGCCGTCTCACTTTGCACGAAGGCAGGGTGGATTCTGCCACAACTGGCCACTCTCTGTTTTCTTTTCTCTCCCCGTAGGTCCGTTCCCCCAGTTGTTTTATCATCTACGGAAATAAATAACACAACAAGAGGTTATTGATCTCAGGGCATGCGTTCTCAGAAAGGTTTTGTTTAGGTAATCTGTGCATGTTTCATTGCAACAGAAGTATTATGTGTGACGCTGGGGAGTTATATCAGGATGCGGGGACGAGCCACGTAAAACGAACAGACAATGCGATGAGGACAGACACAGTGACAGGGACGGGTACAAAACTACATAAAGGACTGTTAAAGAGTCCCGAGAAGCTGGCAGGAGCCCCGGTGTGTCCCCCACACTTCGGCTGGGCTGGAGTCCCACCCGCCTGTGGGGAATCGCCCCTCGCTGATTTGGGGGGCGGTGACTTCCGCGCACCCGTTTCAGGAGGCGTACCAGTTACTTTGCTGTCTCTGGGGTGAGTAGTGGTGTCGCCTCCCCCTTGCATCTTCGAGGCTTAGGTATGGGCGCACGAGTTCCGGGGCTGTATGCCCTAGTAGAGGGAGTTTCCTCCTCGAACATGGTCGCTTCTCTTTATGCCGCATGGGATAGTTTGCCTGCTCCCAAGCCACACCTCCTAGGCGGAGCCTTGGGCAGTCTCTTAGGTGCTGGAGGCTCCTCGCTCCGGGAGTCTGCAGATTCAGTGTCAATGACAGAGGGAGGGCCCCTACGGAGGACCTCCTCCACCTCCATTGCGGGCTCCTCCCCACGGTCGAACTCCAAGTCTGTCCGCAGGCTAACATCGCTGCATTCCTCTCCGTACTCAGCGTAGCCCTCATTATAGTTCATGTAGGGGTCGTAGGACCCAGCGGAGTCCACCTCCGAGTGCCGGTTCTCATAGTCCAGCTGGTCTCTGTAGGACTCAGCAGAATCCAACCCCAGACCATACCCATGGCCCACCCAATATTGTCCAGTGGGTTCCTCCCCTGTTGTGGACCCATGGAGCGAGGCCAGGATGAGCGAAGGTCTCTCCACGGGATTGGAGGAGTCCACGGAGTCTACCTCCGAGGACTGGAAATCATTATACCTGTCCTGGTAGCCAGACGTGGTTCTGTACTACTCACCCGCTTCTGCACCTCCACCACACTCACCTGGACCACTCTCACCTGGACCACTCTCACCTGGACCACACTCACCTGGACCACTCTCACCTGGACCACTCTCCCCTATTGTGGGAGTCAGCAAGGTGCCCTAGAACACGGGGGGCTTCCCTGCAAGGGCTGTGGGGGGGGGCGGTCACTTCCCTTCTTTCCCTTCCTTTTTTCATTTCTCATCCCAGGCATTCCTCAGTGGTCGATGTTCCTGTGACACTGAGTTCTAGCAGGATGCGGGGACGAGTCGCGTAAAACTGAAACATACGTTTATTGTGACACAACTCAACACAACAAAGATGCAGCACTCAGGCTATCGGCTAAACATCAACAATATTCACATTTGGACAAAAGACTTATGTACACACACACTAACGATACACCACGAGGAGCAGGTGTGAAACACAAGGTGGGCGTGGCCATACAGACAAACACACACACATGCACACACGGGGAGACATATGGGAGGAGGGGCCGTACGTGACATTATGAAGGCAAGTGAAAGGATCAACACTTGACACCAATGCTAAAAATCGTGGTAAATCTGTCATTATGGTCTGTGAACCTGCTCTTTTAACTATAATGCTATAATGCTATAATGTCACTATAGTGACTTTGTATTTTGATTAATTATATACATTTGGCCTCATCCTGAAAGGTCCGATACACAGCAGAATTCCTCCCCAACGAGATATGTGTCACCTGGACTGAGCTGAAAAAAAGCACATGGTTTTGTGGCTTCGCAATCCTGTGGTAGGCAGGGCTGCAGTAGCGTATACTAGCATCTTAACCGACAACATACAAATGAATTCTCTTTCAGTGAACATTCTCTCACATACACAGATCAGCTTTTACAACAAATGCAAAACTTGTGCAAAATCAGCAGTTACACAGGATATCTACAGTACATGTAAGACAGGTATTACTCTGCAATACCATAAATCTTAGACAGTATATCTGTAGTAACATTAATGTTAGAAAGAATATCTGCAATACACTAAATTATAAATTAAAATGTTTGTTAGGAATCCTAAACTGGGTTGATATGAATTTTGTAGGCATAGAAATGTTATATTATGTTTGAAAAACCTTTTAACACCCATTATAGATTTTACTTTTTCATATTTCCCAGGTAACTTTGTGACGCCGAGTGCAACAGTTGATGATTGGTTCTGGTTCAACCGGATAATAATCTTTCCTTTCCTTCCTTAGGATGGTGGGCTGCACCCCATTTGTGGTAGTGTCCTACTTCTACTTGTGGTTTGTCCCGCCTTTCTCCAGTGGAAGGTTCATCTGGTATCTTGCTTTCTACTGCCTCTACCAAACACTTATCACAGTAAGTGCTTGTCACATTCACAGTTACATTACAGTTTGGGACACTGCAGCAGAAACACGTAGAAGTGAGGATGTTATCATACATTTTTACTCTATTTTAGCAGTTAAGCAATGCACAACATTGCAAATGGAGATGCTACCGTATTTTTAATCATGAACAAATTCCAGAAAAGAATATAGCACTGGAAAGATCACTGGAGGATATTAGAGAATTTATCCATTCTCTGCCATCTTTGACATGATCTTAATCATAATAATCTATTGGGAAAAAGCACCGCACACGCTATCGTTTAGCCCTGAGGCATTTTGAGGGCAAAACTCTGACCATCTGCTTATGCTCTGCTGGCCCTGTACTTTTCACATGCTAAACTAATCCTGATTTCTGATGAAACAACCTTGCTTTGGGCTTGCCGTCCTCATATTCATGCCGCCAACAAATAAAAATAAACAAACATTAAACAGGTGATGACAAATACATTCTTTAATGACCCTAAACGGAGGCTTCAAATATCACTCCACAATTCTGCCCAAGATGCTGTGTAGCTCGGCCTCTCTGAACTTTGTCTTTTACTTTCATGATTTACTTGTGTTTGTCCGTTGTCACTAAGGTCTGGGCTAAATCTTTTGCCACTGCCCTCGGTGGCTCCAACCAGTGTTTGCTGGAATGGGGAAAGCCACTCTGACCACAGAAGCCCACGCTGTAATGACGAGTCATTTTAACTCCTTGATAAGTACACAGTAGAGGTGGCCAGAAACCGCCAGAGAGGGTAAATGCCGGTTTCCTCTTATAGCACCCTCCATTGTCTTTAAGTGCCAGGCTGGGAACCAGCAGCTGCTTCCATCATCAGAGGCAGTGCACTCTGAATACTGCTCCCACGCTTCATTACTCCATTACCCATAATCAGACTGTTTGGCTTTCATTTGAGTTACTTCCTCCAAACAGGTCAAAATGCACTAGATGGAAGTCTTAACTGGTCCCCTAGCCAAATGGCATTGGTTGCTTTATAGAACACAGATTGAGCTGGGTAGGCTCTCTGGACACATTTATTTTGGTAGTGTTTTGGATCACTGGTCTGCCGCAGGGCTTGCCTGAGGTTTTCAGTTTGTGTGTGTGTGTGTGTGTGTGTGTGTGTGTGTGTTACAAAGTTACAAAGTGAAGGGAAGCTAACATTGTGGAAGGGTTTGTTGGGAAAGACACCTCAGAGCGGTGGTTTCCTTAGATTAAGCATCTTCTTCACAATAAAGAAACATGCTAAAAGCTTGATAACAGCACTTGAAGAAGAACTGTGTTAGAAGAAGGAAATGCACCAAACTGAGTCTTTTTCACTTTTCTTGTCTGTCTGAGTATCATGTCTAAGAATCAGTGTCTAAAGATCATGTCTAATGTTGCTCAGAAAACTAAAACCTTATATACATTTTCTGTTTATATGCGTATTTTCTTCTCTGATTTAAAGACTTAAAGACTTGTAATGCACCGACATCAGACACAATCTTTGTCTGCACTTTTAGTCTTTGTTAGTTTTGCTGCCGCTGTGCTGTTTTTAGCAATATTCAGTGCTGTCACTGAGATGCTCAGTGGCTTTCGCTGCCCAATAGCCATGGATTCTCTCTCTCTCCTTCTTGTCCATAGTGTTTCCATGTTCCTTACTCTGCTCTGACCATGTTCCTGAGCACAGACCAACGGGAGAGAGACTCAGCTACAGCCTACCGTAAGGCTACTGTACAGCACATCACCATACACACTGTCATGTTTTGATGAATCTACCCGTAAAATATCTAAATACACGAGATTGTTGAGACAACAACAAAATGTCATCATCTTCAAAAATAAAAGCAAACTGTATCCTCTGCATGAAGAGAGTGGACATAGCAAATCCAATGCAGATCTTAGCCATCTGTAATTAGAATGAGCTTGCATTCAAGTAAATGAAAAACTACACAATCATTATAGTTATATGCAACTTTACACTTTACAGTCTTGTTTTAGGCTTTACACATTTACTCCTGCTCTTTTATTGCTTAATTTCAGAAAAACTCTAGATCTTGTTGTGGACATGTACTTAAAATGGATTTAAATTATATTATAATTATTATTATTATATAATGACATTTTCAATAATGATTGAAAGCTAAAGTCTGTTTGCTTTTGAGACTTATATAAAGGACTTGGGCTGAAAAGTACTGTACCAATCGCTCTATATGTATACTCACTGCAGGAATGACTGTGGAGGTTCTGGGGACGTTGCTTGGTGCAGCCATCCAGGGACAGATTGTAGCAAGTGCTCACACGCTGAAGCACTGTTCCCATCGCAACATTTCAGCTGGACACCTGGGAAACAGCAGCGGGGCAGAGGTCATCAGAAGTGTGGCACTGTCCTACGACTTCATGTCACATGCAGTAGGTTTCACAGGCTCAGTACTGACCTTTCCTGTGTCCCTGGGGGGTAGGGGTGTGGGAGGCAGGTGCATGACCCATGGAACTTCTAGCCAATAGACTGGCATGCGTGAATCATCTCAATATTGCAATTTTTGATTTTGAAAATGCTGTCTACTAGCCATCTGACTGCAAATTACTGTGAATGGAACTGCAAAGGTAATGCCTCCTGCTTACAGAAAATAAGCTGAGTATATTTACACACCATCCAGGCATACATGCTCACAAACAGGAGACTGAGATCTGAAACAGAGCTGAGACATTAAACATTAGACCCACCAGATTCCCCACATGGTTACTGGGGCTGACGATGTCTGCTGACAATGTCTGACTATTTAGGTTGAGTTACAGCTGCTTTCTGTGCCAGTCACGGTGAAAGTGCTAGTGCATGGACAAACCTTGCTCTGCTGTGGGCTGAAGCTCGTGGTTTTGGGGATGAAACCCATTGCACACCAGCAGGAGGAGCCACAGCTATTTGGAGCAGGCTTGGGTGTCTCCCCACAGTGCGGGACTTGGGGTAAACCCTAGCTGGTTGGCTCTGTCTCTGGTGTCGCTGTGGCCCTCTGTAGTCACCCAGTCCTTGTGCGTTCCTCAGATGCCTGTATGGGTGTGCCAGCCACCCTCCTCTAAAATGGATCCACCCTTCTCCCACCCCATCTTTTGATCTGGACCAATGAAGGAGCACTTTGCTGTCATGCATGGAAAAACAGCAAACATGTTGGAGTTTTTTTAGGGGAGAGCAGTTCCTGTTTGAGGGGAACAAATCAAAAGCGTTTCACTTTTTGGAAGGATTTGGCCTTCATTCACAAGGCCACAAAGTATGGTGTCTGCAAACTGCAGTTTTTAAAACAAAATTCTAAAGAGAACCATTAAAACCTTTAATACCTTTATTATTATTATTATTATTATTATTATTATTATTATTATTATCATCATTATTATTATTATTATTACCCCCAAGCACTTAGTTCTAAATAACAATAGCAAAAATGAGATGCAGTTATAAGACTGGAAGACCATTTTGTCCATTATTTCTGTATTCAGCCTTCCTGTGTATTTAGCTCCAGTATCCCAACTTGTGTTGTTTTGAATTGTACCCTGTAGGGAAAGTGGAAAAATATGTAATGATTGTTTCCAGTGTTGTCCAAAAGGACGCCCTTGTACTCAGAGAAAATCGAAGTAAATCAGATTCCCTGGATAAAAAGATTTTCATTGTAAGCTGTAGGAATGATTATGTTGCCTTGCCAAAGACAAATTCTATTTTAGGAATTGCATGGAAGTAACATTTCAAGAGCCATGAGCCATGAAAAAATAATTTATATGCTTGTAGTATTTTAGGACAAGATCTTTTAAGACCATTACAAGTACATTTTATTTAGTCGTTACATTTGTTGTTAGTGATACAAACTTTTTTTTAACAAACAAGATAAAGTAGAATGATTTAAGGATCTTTATTTCATTTTTTTCTACACAGAAAGAGGTGTACATGATTGCTGCAGGTGTGATTGGAGGACTGTTTCTCATCTGCACAGTGGTGATGTTCCTGGGAGTCAAAGAGAGAGATGGTGGGTGTATGATTTAAATATTTAATGGAATTATTGGAGATATTTTGGTAATAAATTGTGCCAGAGACTCTTTCTATAAAATCAGAGTGAGGTGTTTGAAGTCCTAGTCCTTGTTTAGGCAGAATGCTGTAATTCTTATCAGAATTGATTCCTTACAATTATTATTTATTTATTTAACTTGATTGAATCAGATAAATGATTGTAAACCCATGTTGTTAAAATATTAGGAAAACAATGATCTGATTTATAATAACTGCCTAATAAACTCATTTTCCTTACTGATTTAGATCCTTATGCACCGAAAACTGAGAAGCCCATTCCTTTCCATAAGGGCTTTGTGCTGGTGATGAAGCATGGGCCATATCTCACACTCACGGCTGCTTTTCTCTTCATATCCGTGGCAATCCAGGTAGAGAAATTGTATTCAATATTTATTTGATCAGAGGATCAACCTCGGTAGAGAGGGAGCTGCCTTAAGGCTTGATTCAAAAGAAATCCGATAGCCACAAGCATCCATTCTTCCAACGTTCTCTTCAAGGTTGCGCTATTGCACTAAATAAAGTCCCAGCAACGACTCCTGCTGGTTTGCTTAATCGCTGGGCCACACAGCATGTACTGTAATTTGGGATGAAGCATGCTGGATTCTCCTTGAACCAAGGGATTTTGTTATAATTCTGCCTGTTTCTTTGCAGCTGGTACAGAGCAACTTTGTGTTGTTCTGCACATATGCTGTGGACCTTCGTAATCACTTTCAAAACATAGTCCTGACAATCCTGGTGAGAGCACTGTACATTCACCCTACACCTACTGCAACCTAAACATCTATGTCTATAGTTTTATTGACAACCATATCAATGGTATGAACTGTGAAATTCTATATACAGTATTATTATGTGCAATGCACCTCTAAAGTAGTATGTATTAGTTTAATAGCTGATATGTGTGGCAAATATACAAACACAAAATTCTACATCAGACAGAACATGTTAATGGTATTTTTTAGTATTATTTTGCTTTTGCACATTTTAAACCAAAAGGGCTCTTATATGATGTTTTAAAAAAAATTATTTTTACCCCTCTCCAGATGTCTGCAGCTGTAAGCATCCCTTTCTGGGAGTGGTTTCTGCAGAGGTTTGGCAAGAAAACGGCGGCATTCTGCGGCATTACGGTAACTATTCTCTATCTAACTGTGAGCATTTGTGTATTTATTGTTTGACTCGTTCAGCTCCGCTTCTCCCTGTCAAAGCACACTGCCTCACTGTGGACAGAAATAAAAATGAAAAACGAATTACACCCATTTAACCTCAAAAATGTAGTTGGATCAGTGACCAACCTCCATGCTATGTGGCTTTGTTATATGCCTAATGTAGTATATCTTGCTGAAAGGAGTTGCTGTCTGTGTGTTTAGTGGTTCATACCCTTCACCATGATGCTGGTGTTCATCCCTAACCTGGTGGTGGCTTACATAGTGGCCGTGTCTTCCGGACTCAGTGTAGCTGCATCGCTGTTGTTACCATGGTGAGAGCCTTAAAAAGCAGCATACTGGTCATGAAAATTATGTTGAATGTTAGAGATGAGAATTGCATGTCATATCTGTTAAATTAGCTTTCAGATGTTTTTTAAAATGTGTGAAATTAGGTAAATTATGTGGTAAGGTTGACTTATAGACATTTCTGTGGCCTTTCAGTGTTGTTTGAATGAATAAGACATGCTCACAGCAGTAAAATGAGAAGCACTGTAGTGAAATCAATCACAGAAAGGTACCCAGAGAGAGAGTAGTCCTGCACCTGGAAAACATCCCTGCTTTAACTGCTCCACCCATTACATTTGATTACCTTCCTGACACCTAAATTTCCATGCTGCAGTGTTTTATCTTTGCTGTTAAAAAAGGGATTCAGCTTTCCCAATGTCCTTGTATGATCTAGGGAAGCGATGGAAAAAGACTCCTCCTCATGCTGCTTTTCTTGTCCAGGTCGATGTTGCCAGATGTGGTGGATGACTTCCGACTGGCCAACCCCAGCTCGAAGGGCCATGAGGCCATCTTCTACTCCTTCTACGTTTTCTTCACCAAGTTTGCAGCTGGCATCTCTCTGGGCGTATCCGCACTCTGTTTACAGTGAGTTCTGCCAAACCACATATCATTTCCCTTCGCTACCGTCTGTAATTCTGCAGTGGGTTTATTTCTGTGGGCCCTCCAGTCTAGCCCCCTTCATCTTCATCTGTTCCTTCGATAATTCCAATCCTGCCCGTGCTATAGGTTCGCAGGCTATAACACAGGCGCGTGCAGACAGCCTCCACCCGTGGCCTACACCTTGAAGCTGCTGATCGGTGCTGCCCCAGTGGCTTTTATCATCACTGGCCTGATGATCCTCCTGCTGTACCCAATCAGTGAAGATATCAGACAGCGAAACAAACTAGCCCTGGAGGAGCTCAGGTAACCTGTCCGTGCACTGCATGGAAACTCTTTTACACTTAATATAGTTAATGTTTAGCAGCTTGTATATTTATTTGCCCGTTCCTTTGTCTTTAGGATTATATCAGACATTCCTTTACATATATACATATATGTGTGTATTAAATTATCACTTGTTCCTCAGGAACCAGACTATAATTTGTGGATCCGACAAAGAAGACTTCAATAGTATATAGAATCTTCAAACCGCCCAGAATGAGATTCCAGCCTGCCTCTGGGATGAGACTTGTTAGTGTACATTACACTGTGACAAACCTAACCTACTGCATTTTAAAGTAAACATCTTCTTTGTTTCTGTGTAATAAATTGTAATGTATGGCAAGGAATATATACAATATGCTATAACTAATTTATATAAATGAAGGGACTGTATATTTCTTTTTTAAAAATAAGCTATGATGTGATGTATTTAGATCTCAGAAATTAATATTTATAAATAGCTTGATTTTAAGCTCAATAAATAACAATATATTGGTGGTCATAATGTTGAGAGCATTTGTCAATGACGTTTCCAAAAACAATACCGTATGGGAGAAAATAGTGCAATGTATTATTACCTTGTTAAGATGAAGGCTTCACAATACACCGATAATAGAATAACAAACTCATATAAGAATAATAAATAGCCTGACTAATAAACCTTGTAATATATATGTAATACAAAACACAGGGCTTTGATTCTACACTACTCTTATATAGTTATAACAGGAACTATAACCTTATCCAAAACTATTGGGACACAAATTTTGTACATTTAAAACAATCTTGTAATCTTTGAGCTGTATGACGGGTTTAAGCTAACAGTAGAAAATCTTTGAAGCACTTGAGAAATGATCTCTGAGAAATACAAAAATAAAATAGGACTTGTATAAAGAGGAATTTGTGCAGGACTACACAAAAGCCCACAGTTCTCAGCAAACAGCAGTTACGAAGATAGAAATGTCTGCTGTCCGCTATTGTTAAGATCCTTTGGACTACGGAGTGCCTGGGATGCAAAGGCTACCACACACAAGATCATTGTGCCATACTACAAGATTTGGAGAGTTCTGGGGATAGGTCATCGGTGCTGCCCACAGGCTTGCAGGGACACTTTCTCTTTGCATTCCGTACCATGAGTGCCTCCTTGTGTTTGAAAGTGAGTGGTACAAATCCATCTGCATCAGCCACCAGGACGATCCACACTGAACCTGCATAGACGGCAGATACAGCCTTCACTTCAGTGCCAGCAACATAATGTGTTTTCACAAACACTGATATGGAAAACAAAGGCCTTATTATTACGGACACAATTTAGCAGTGTCAAAGAAACTGAATTTGATGCTACTCACCACAGTTTGGGTATAAGGTTGTGGAAAAAGCTATGGAAGATAAAGACTTAATGCGTGACTTAAAGACTTAAAGACTAAATCCTGTGCTTTAATCGAGGTCACAAGACAAATGGCAGGGGTTAGGATTGGCTGAGTGTACATTAACCACAAAGATGCAGGTCACAAATGAGGCTATAATCTGCTAGTCTTAATCTTCAATTGGATCCATGTCCACAATCCCGGTCATATAAAAAGTAATTCTATTATAGGGTTTTCAAAATCTAACGTCTAACAAATTTGGAGAACAAATTCATGCTTCATTTACCAGGTGCAAACATGAGGAACATAAGCAGAGCAATTCTGTGTGCTGTTAAACACCCTTCCGTTAAACAAGCTTCTATCATAATGCTGAATTTAGCAGTGATAACAGGTGCTGTCATACAGACGCTGGAAAACTGCGGCTCAGTACAAGCTGTACCATGCTTCATCTCCACCATGGGCAGGTTGAAGATCTCCTGAAGTGCTCGAAGACGCAGCCTTCCCTCACAAAGCAGAACCACTCTCTTCTCGTCTGTGTGCACGTTCTCTGAAAGCAGTTTCTGTAGGCCAGAAAGAAAAATAATGTGCAAGCTGTGCCTTTTCACTGAGTTGTGATGCCATACACAGATAGAGCAGAACTGAGCAGTAACAGGACTATAGCAGTAGTTTGTGTTAAGATACTCTTTAGTAAACACAGTGCAGTAGTGTGTTCTACTTAGCTGTACTACCAGTACTCTGTATCTCAGTACCGACATCACTCTTCACATAAGACAGACAGGAGCAGTCAAGGGACATAAATTAAGTCAGATCAACTCAGACAAGTCCTTCCAAGGTCCAGAAAGTCATGTCAATCTGACACATACTGGCAGAATATTGTAAATCTAGCAACAGAATTGTGTAGAGACAACTGTATTCTGTGCAGTTCAGGACTCAGGATTTAGAACTGCCCAACAGTTAAAACTGTTGACAGAAATGGTACATAAGCATCTTAAATGATGCAATAGGTTCTTTAATGTGATTCATTGCCTTCAAAGACATTTCATGCACCCTCAGTTGCTACTAAACTATTAAACTGTTTTCATACCTGACATGTAACATGAACATACTGAGGTTCACAGGCAAATGGGTAACAGCCCATGGACTTTTTCCCATTCCAGTCAAAGTCTCTGATTTCTGAGAGGCACTGCTGCACCTCAGAGAATTGGACTAATATCCTCTCTATGTTGTGTTTGAGCTCCTCCAGGTCCTTCTGTTTCATAAGGTTGCTGTTCTTATGGGGAGAGGGATCAGAAAGCAACTTTTCTGAAACCTCATATCGAGGAGAACACGGTTGACTTGATTCCCGGCTGATCTGGCCAGCTACTAGTGTGGCCATGCGGGTCACATGATCCATATCGTAGGTCTCCACGGTGATGGAGGAGGTGCTGGATGCGGCTCTATCCGAGCTGGGCACCAGGCTGACTTCAGGACTTTGCATCTCCTCAATCAGTTTCCTTCTGCTGCTTGGGGGAACATTTATGGAGCCCTCAGGAAGAACAAGGTCCTTCAATGCAAGAGGTTTGGAGTAGTTCTCAGAATGTCTCCAGAGACCATGCAAATTACTGGGAGAGTCAGACACTGAAGAGGCATTGTCCTCACTGAACACCAGCTCCCTAGCCACCAGCCTGAGGTTGTATTGGTCTGTGTTTGAGGATGGAAGAAAGACAGGGTCATTTGACCTCTGCTGACCCAGTGCGAGCAGTATCATATTGCTGCTGATGAAGCACAACCCTTTCGGCTTCTCATTCTTCTGAAGATGAATTTGCTGAATATTGGACACAGACAACTCTGTGATGGAGTAAATGAGAATCGTGCTGCAGGAGTTAGAAGCCACCACTACAGTATTCCCCTTGGGATCAAAGGCCAGGATGTCAGGCACCAGGATGCCTGGGATGCTCACTTTCCTGGTGGAGGTGACCTTGTGCTCATATCTGACCAGAATCAAATGGGACGAGTCTTGACCTGATCCTGTCATGTTGTCTCGCCGGTGCAGGTGAATGAGAGGGCTGGGGTCTGATTTTTTGTGTTTAGCCAGAATCTCAGTAAGGTCAATGGGGCCAGAGGATGAAAGGAACCCTTGAGGCTGCAACTGTTCAGAATCGAATGACCTTCTCTGGGACTCCAAGTCAGCATCTCCACCCAACGTCATAACTGGCAAGTGCTGAGAGGAGGCTGGCTCGGACATAGCTGGCATGTCAAAGGCGATACCAGCATTCAGCCCACATATTTTATCCAACGGCAGCTCTGTGGTGACAACTATTTGAGCGTCATCTATAGACTCAATGCTGCAGATGTTGTCACCAACATCAAAAATGGGGCAAAAGGAACAGGCCACCAAGCTCTTCTGGATGTCGTTCCAGGTGTAGGAATGAAGAGCGCTTCCAATGGCAACCACAAGTCTCATTCCATCTTTAGTCCAGCATGCACAGCGGACAAGCCCGCTGCCCTGGATGTCTGCCTTCACATGCCGGTTATCCACACACACAGAGAACAGCACAGAGACATCCCGCTTGGTTAAAATGGCCAAGATGTCTAATCTGGGATGCCAGATGCAGCCCTGAGACAGCAGGGGGAAAGGCTCATTCAATTCACATGTCTGTGCACATAACAGTTTATTCTGCTCCAGGGCACTCTGCTGGAGCTGCAACACTGTAACCTGCTTCTTGTGCTGGACAGCAAGCAATGCCAGAGAACCATGGCAGCACATACGTCCCCAAAAAAGCCCGAAGACATCTTCAAATTGTCCAATGACATTTGTGTCCCCAAATTTGACTTCACCGCTGATGTAACAGAAAGACGTGAGGCAAACCTGTTTCCCATCAGTCCAAGCTATCCCATGCACAGGGTGAATGGCTTGCAGACTATTTAAACCAGTCCTTAAAAGTTTGACTTCTCCTAGATCCATGCTTTTGCAGTCTATCAACCAAGAGAGGAAACAAAGAATTAATGAAAGGCATTCATCAAAAAGTACTGTTCTTCAGATTGTACTAACAAAGAAGAATGCAAGGCTTTGTTTTAGTACGCACTGAAAGGGGTACACACACAGTTAAAGCCTCCTTCCCTAGTATTTCGAAATGCGAAATCCTTAATCCTATCTTAAAGGAGGCTGCACTCAAGGATGAACAAATGAATCTTACTTGCCGGGTAAATGTCTAACGATCTTTCTTCGTCGGTATCACTTTCTAAATTCAAGTTATTTTTAATATTCTCTAAGATTAGGCAAGTAAAACATGTAGCGAATAAAAAAATAATTGTAACTAAAGCTACAGTACTAAAGTTTGCAAAGGTTACACTAGATGCTAGCGAGCTAGACTAAATTACATGAACTTTTTGAACGTACAGATTCCATACATTGCTTTCTAGTTCCTTCAGCATTCCTACAGTTAACGATGGTCATTTAGGAATGAAATGAAGAACCTCTGTGCATTAAAGTAATACATAAGTAATTGCAGATAGTTAGCCACACATAAACATAACATCACCTGTGTTTCCACTCGGACACTTTTGAAGAACTGGACAAGCGGAAACAGACTAGAGCCAAGCATATGGGAATTGTAGTCTTTGTCGAACACTATTGCCATAATGCAGTACTTTTAAAAGGTTTCTGCTGACTAGTATGGAATAGTTCCCAGTCTCTTTTTTTTCAGAGATTGAACTTTTATTAATCCAAAACTAAAAAAAGTGGTCCAATGTGTTGCTATTATTATTATTATTATTATTATTATTATTATTATTATTAATAATAATAATAATAATAATAATAATAATAATAATAATAATAATAATAATGACTCGCTTATATAAATGACTAAACTATGCTACAATAGAAAAATACACATTTTTTCAATCATAATAAAAACTAGTTGGTGGAGGTGATGGCGGTTGCTGGGGTTTCTTACATAGTCTAGATTTCTGCCAATAATCCTTCTCACTGCTTTATTAATACAAGTATTTTTCGACCTTTTACATTGTTGTACATTGTCCAAGCAATGGCTGACATCTAAGTGTCTTTTTAAAGGAACTGGATTTAAAAATGAATATATCGGTATGTAGAATCTTCTACTGAGTGATCAGACAAGTTAAGGCTTGACTTACAACAAAGAAAAGATCATGACGAAAGGAGGGTCGGAATATTCAGGAAACTGGGCGAACCTTCGAGAAATTCCCGGTGATGTATGTCATCCCTTAGCAACAAATGAGTATCTAGAGGAGTAAATACTTAGAATTAGCTTGAAATGCATGCAGGCCGAGGGATAAAACCGGGATTCCGTGCCTTATTAACATTTCAGCACGGTGAGATGTTTCATGAACCACTTGCTGATTTTCTATGACCCAGTGGGCGGAGTGCTCTCCCTGTAGCGAGACTAAACGCTCCCCTATCTACCAGGGTACCTGCATCCCCTCGCTGCATTTTAGGATCAAGGAACCACAGTTTACAATAATGGGCGTAGAGGTTGAAACAATATCTCCAGGAGATGGTAAGTTGCTACATTATTACCCATTTATATCAGCGTTAGAACTGCCGAACGCCGGTTTTGATAGCCTACCTCTGATAACGTTACTGCACGGTTACAGGAACAGCCTTGTGAGGATTTTTTGGAAATGTTATTTCATTAGTATACACGTTCCGCCTGAGTAAATGTACTCTTAGGATATACGTTAATCGTGACTGGCAATGACTTGGTGAATTATAAATATTGTAATGCTAGGTCAATTAGCCAGCCGACGTCAGCTCCCTGAGCATATTAGGTTACGGGCTGGATATGTTTTTTTTCCCCCCTCTGTCTAGTCAGGGTATTAACGATGAATGGAGGCACTAAGCCACAGTTATACTGCTCACCTTATTTACTTCCGTGTTATGTTCATTCCTAAATTGCTTTCGCTGTTGTGATAAATAGGCTAGCGTTGTGTCTCCTAGATTGTTTCAGTCGTGTAACCCGAAACTGTTCAGAATTATATTTCAAACTTATTTGTAACAAATGCCCCCCGACTCGTCCAGGCGAGACATGAGCTTTGATGGTTCATCCGTAGCTCTGCAGTTAAATACTTGGCAAAGTCGAGGCATTTCATAGACCAGCTCTCATCGTGTTACACTGCAACGCAGACTGTATGCTTTACACGTCGACCACTTGTTGCTCTCAATTTGTATCATCAGAGTATCTTGACGCTGGTAAACAGCCCAGACGCATGCCTATAGTAAACTACTACACAACAGATTGTTTGCTACTAATCTGTGTGTCCTCCATATATACTTTAACAAAGTAGTAGACTACATTATAATAGTGTAGTATTATAAAGATTTCTTCTATGGAGATGACAATTTACATTATTATTAAAAAGACATCACTAAATGTCCCTAAAGTAGAGCGTCTACATTTCATATAGTGAATGTCATCCTAAATAAAAGGTCACATAATTATGCTGCCAAAGGCCCATATGGCATGAATTTGATCAACAGATTGCTGGCCTGACTAAACTAGTATCATTAAGCATAACACACTGCATGGCATGATGACAGATTTTTTCTTCTTCTCTGCATTTGCTGTGAATAGGCTAATGTGATTGGTCAGCCATGGGTCACTCATTTATTTACGATCCACAGAATACAGACCTCCCTGGCCTGAGTGTGCAAACATTTCCATATCGCTAAATTAGACTTCTGATGTTGGGACAACACACACAAATAATTAAACAATGGCACATCAAAACAAGCACACCGGTGTCAAGAATGCATTGAATGTAAACACTCCCTGTTAATGCCTCAATGTCTCAGTCACTTTCTTCATTTCCGCTGCTGGCTTGAGTCTGCACCCTCTTCTTGACCGACATCTTATATCTCACCCCCGCCAGCCTGCTGTGTTGCGGCATGAATTTGCTCTCAGGCCCACGGAGGAGACGGGCCGCATTACACACACAGCTGCATGCATACGCACACTCTCTCACACCCACAGGCATGCGCGCCTGTCCCGTGCTCCCCCGTGCTCCCCCGTGCCCTCGGAGGCTTAGACCATCTGCCTTTGGGACATCTTACTGCATGGTTGCTTTGCACTGTGTGCTAGAAGGACCTCGTTTTTGTGCTGTGTGTTTCTGCTTTGGCTGTATGCTGCCAGTTTGTCTGCAGGTGCAGGGAAAACCTGGGTCCTAAAGTTCCTTTCTTCACTAGGCTTAAAGATGCATGGCTCAGGTTTATGACATCATAGCTAGGATGTGAAGCTTTGATGTAAAGTTTATATGTCACCAGTTGCCTGGGTTGTATAGTCTTATTCTCTTTTCTTCTTTTAACAGGAAGAACCTTTCCAAAGAAGGGACAGACATGTGTAGTGCATTACATAGGTAAACTCAGTCATCCCATTGCTTTTGAAATTGAATACGTGTTTTAAATGTGGACATTGTTAGTATATGGCAGGCCTACCTCCCAGACAGGAAACAGGATGTTGATAACAGCTTTCTGGCCTCAATTTGTATTATGTTTTTTCCCTTCTGTATCTACGTGCATCTCTTCGATCATTCCCCTGCAGTAGAGTGGTGATTTGATAACTGCAGTCATTTTCCTGTCTCATGTTACCAAGCTTTCCTTCAATCCACCTTTGTTGTATTTTCTCTGTATGCAATCCATTTATGAACCATGTGAGGTCATAAATGGGAGTATACTAGGTTATATGCCCAACAGACAGTTTCCCCCTTCCAAAATATGTTTAGAATATTGGCTCCTCATACAGTCTGACATAAATTGGTTGCCCGACAATCCACGATATTCTTTTTTGTTTATTGTTGCCAATAAAGAAGTGTGCATGCTGTGACGGGTTGCATCTGACATGTTGTGATGTCTCACTGCAGGGTCTGCTGTAAGAACATTAAGAATGTGGTGAAATACAATATGACAATATAACTTTTAATAATACAATATAACTTTTAACCAGATCAGCATTATTCTTATGACTCATCCAATCCTTGGACTTAATGACCTTAATTGTGCTGTTAAGGCTAATATTTCCCCTGGCTAATGAGCTTTAAGAATACAATGCCGAGGATTTTGCAGGGTCTGCCAGTGTTTATTAATAATGCAATGTAAATATCTTCTGTACAATTACATAAATTGGTATGGTCACCTCTCTCTCAACCAGAACACTTGAGGTGTTGTTGTTGTTGTTGTTGTTTTTACAAACAAAACAAAAACACACATTCATTCATTCACCACAAACATTGGCTATCTTAATTTCATGAATTATTTACCACATTTTTTTTTTCACAATATCTCAGCATTCCTAGTCTAACTGAAGATACGTAATAACAGACTTTATCTGCTTGTAGTACACTTTGTGAGTGTGGTTCCTTTGGTTTGCCTGCATTTTCCATCTGTGTCAGTGAAAAAGTGACTGTGTCTCCAGTTATTTGTGTCCATGCCGTCGTGCACCTAGCCGTCTCCAGTGCTACATGGCAGTGCTGCAGTGCTATATTAGGGACTGCACAGTCGCTCCGTTGAGGTCTGCGGTGCAGTTGTGCGTACTTGCTAAGTGCTAACGCCTACTTTTAGCCCTCATGCTCTCTTTTTGTACAGCCCACTCTGTCTACAGCTGTTGGTGCTAAGCATCACAAAAGTAGGATCTGCCACACGTCCCCTGCATGACCCTTATTCTGTCCTTCTTCGCTCTCTAGGGAAAGGAAATTTTGCATTTGTCTGGGTTTTTTTTTTTTTTAAGAATTCTGTGTAGTGGTGCAAAGGTTGTTAAACTCACTGATGAATACAGGCTTAGGTTTTCTAGTGTTACAGCTTCAGCATGGACTTGCCCGGGTCTTGCCATCTCTAGTGATGACTTTGCTAACAGAGTTTGCTATTAGACTGCTTTATAGTAGTATTCTAAATAAGGATTTGGTCTATGGAGACAACAGTCTGTTATTATTAAATAATGATAAACCAAAGAGACTGTATAGTTTAGAGGGTGTATTGCTGTTGTTTAAAACTCCAAAAAAAATCACCTTATTTTTGCTGTGATGAGTGGAGTTTTAAAGTAGACACAAAATATGTAAATGAACATTGGAATTTAGTGTACTGTCTAATGTAATCTATGTTCCTAATGGCAACTGGAGTGCATGAATACAGGGAAGCTGGGGAGCATTAGTGGGCTGTGCTGGGGGATGACTCACTTGTGGTCCCTGAGCAGGGAGGTGTGGTACTGGGCTGTGCTGGGGGGTCAGTCATTCCTGATCCCTGAGCAGGGAGGTGTGGTACTGGGCTATGATGGGGGATCGGTCACTCCTGATCCCTGAGCAGGGAGGTGTGGTACTGGGCTATGATGGGGGATCGGTCACTCCTGATCCCTGAGCAGGGAGATGTGGTACTGGGCTATGATGGGGGATCGGTCACTCCTGATCCCTGAGCAGGGAGGTGTGGTACTGGGCTATGATGGGGGGTCAGTCACTCCTGATCCCTGAGCAGGGAGAAGTGGTAGAGCTGACAGAAGTGGGATATAGTGTACAGTGCGCACGCTGGACTTTCTCAAGAAGTCTTGACCATGAGAATGACTGCATAGAGACCACAGGCAATGGATGAAACTGAATTAAATTTAAATTGTCTTCTTTATAATACAACAAAAGCAAAAACATTTTTTTGTAGTATCCAGCTTGAGAAACAGCATAAACTGTGAGTTCTTAGCACTTTATGCCTGACCTCCTCCCAACTGTCTTAAACAAGGGAAACAGGATGCATCTTATCTTAGGCCTATATTAATCATGCACCTGGATCCTCCCCAACACACACCCACCTGTTCCCAACCCTTCCAGGCAGAACAAATCAATTAGCTCACACTCATTTGAGCGCGTGTGCTTTATTTATGGATCACAGGAAGCCAGGTGGTGCATATCAGGCTATGTCAGCTCTATTAATAACAATACTTACACTCAGAATACATGAGCATCAAGCAGTGGTCTTTGTGGGTAACGGCTCTGATGCTTGTTGATTTCCAGTATTGGGCATCTCTGAGTGTAGTGCAGCTACCAGACATATTCTGGTGATGGACGTGCTGGCCAGGGATCATCAGATGTCAGATGAGTGATGTCATTTTTAATGACATCACTGGATGTTCCCTCACTCTAAAGCCTGGGAGTTCCATGAAGTCAAAGCATCTCTCTTCGAAAATATTAGCAAATATTAGCATACACATTTCTGCCAAATGTGATGGAAGTGCTGTATTTCTATAAAACAGTGCTTTGTTAGACATAACAAAGAAAGACCAGTGTCATGATTAAAATTCAGCAACTTCTTGATCAGCAACTTCAGTGGGAGGAAAGAGAAAATCCCTAAAGCTCCCACATAAATATTATCATGAGTTCCACTGGGAAGGATATCCACTCAAAGGATTTATCGTGACATAGCTCTTTCTAGAGGAACACACCAGTGGAAGTAATTCAGTATTCTCAATAGATTTTTTTGGTTCCAAAATGTGGCTTCATATCCATATATAAGTTACTGGACTACTGGATAGGCAGAAGCTCTGATGCATGTATCCATTCATATTGTACACTGGCAGAAATGTCTTTTGTCAGGCACTCAGCATGCATTTGCAGGTCAGGGAGCAGCAAAGAGCGGTACACTGTAAGCTACAGCGGAAGGGTAAATTTAGAAGGGAGATCATTCAACTTAACGAAGAGGTGACCAGCCAAAACATCTCTCTTTAGTGTAATGTTATACAATACAGATTATTCAAAGGATGTACTGTCCAGCGATATGGATGCACTTCCGTACAGTCTTTTTAAAAAAATCAAATGTGTGTACCAGCAGGCAGTTTGTCTTTTTAAAACTAAATGATGCAAATCCTCTTTGAAATGCCTGAGAAATGGTTGACATTATGCATGATTACTTTGCAAGCAATTCGTCTGCACTGAATTGTTAGATTTTTCCTGTTGACGCTCCACAGAGTCCTGCTTGGTGAGACACTGTGTCTTCATATGGGGACATTTTGGAATTTTGCCTTTGTTATTCCCAGGGTCTCAGGAGGCCAGAGTGTTCAGAACCCTCTACCCATGCCACATGTACCATGTGTGAGCTTGCTTTTTCCCCGGAGGCCACGCTTAAGCGTAGAAATGTGCTAACACGTCTGTAAGGGCCCTCTACACATGGCCAGCGTATGTGGGTCTTATCTGGTTACATTGGAAGCTGACTAGGGGAGACTGGCTTCTGGTTCTGCCGGCAGATACTGTAAACAGAGGTAAAAATAGCTGTGCTCTGTACAGCCCATGCTGCAGGCCCCAGACCCATCAAACTCGCCCACTGCTCAAGTGTGTCTGCAACTGCAGCGGGAGAAGAGGTCAGGTTTTTTTTTTTTTTTAGTGAACCCACTGCACCGCTTAGGCTCCAGAGGTCCACCCTCTGACCCTGAAGTAGAAGCTTTTCTTGGGAACATGCTACAAGGTGGAACTAAAGCCATTTATGGTCAAAATTGACTTGTCTTCATTTTTCCCATTCTGCCCACATGATTCACCCAAGTTATGTCCTCCTTAAAGTCCTGTGATAACCTCAGTTATGTGCTCCATAGGGTCCCATACATTTGCTAACCAGATTGATAATAGATTCAGGTTTCTGGGATTTGAGTTCATGCAGCTAATGCACAATCCGTAAAATAGCGTAGCATAATGCGTGCTCATGAGAGACTTAACAGATGGTAAACGCCCCTTGTAATAAGGGACTGACTGATGTTGGACAGGTTCCCAGGCTGTTGGGAGATATCTTGGCACGGGTAACTTCCTGGAAGCCCAAGCTCCTTCTAAGTATAGAGCGTGAAAGGGTAGATGCAGTACTGTACAAGACTCACTAAGCATAAGCAGACTCACTCCCTCACCTTGTATCTGCTAGCTGGCTATAAATGATCCAAATGCTCTGTCAGATTCTGATTTAAACCAAACAGCATAGTTGAGCCGTCAGTTGATTTTTCCGTTTGATTTCAATGCACCGCAGTCTTTCTGTTAAAAAAAAAGGATCCTATATACATGTTTTTTCATGCTGATAGGCTGTTATGATTATTTTAGTTTGTACTTTTACTAACTTACAATAATTCATTTACATTAGATGATTCTTAAGTGATGGTGAATGGTGATTAGAAGTATTTGAATGTGGACATTGAGTGGAACCTACATTGGTTATGTATTACCCTGTAAATATTGTTAGTTGTACTCTCGTGTGTTCTTGTATACATATAAATGTATATGAATACTAATTATTACCATGATTATAAATAATAATAAATGTTGTTTTGACAGATTCTGTGACTTTTGGGGGATCCAGTCAAAATGTACTACTCTGAGATTCCACCTTTTTGTTCTGCCATTTCTTGCATGCAACTTTCTCTAAGAAATGTTCACTGCAGCAGCTCCATTACAGGAAGCTTCAGTATTCAGGAGTGTGTTAATGAGAATCAGCAGGAGCTCTGCTTATTTAAGGCTTATGTCCCCACCATGCTCGGATCGACAGGTTTTGTGTGCACAGTGTTGTCCTAGTGCTTGCCAGCCTCCTCCCCCCTTTCTCCCCTGTGATATAGATGCTGGCAAAAGGTGGCCTACTTTAAAACCTCAGAATAATCTGCTGAATTAGGCCAATGCTTCATATATCACATTCCTTTCCTTCATTTGGACCATGAGGGCTTTGAGGCTGCAGGAGATTCAGACAATAGCAGAACTATTAGCTTTCTGAAGACAGTCATGTGCTAATAGACCATTCCTTTGTTTTTAAAATCAGTTTGATTATGAAACATACATACTTGGTGACGTTAGGGTTAGAAGCAACTGAACAAGGAAATGCTCAGGAAATGCTTGTTTTTTAAAAATCATTCCCAAAGGCGAAATGCTGTAGGTTTACTGCTTTGCCTCATATAGAACCTTGCAGTAGACATCCATGTTATTTTCTAGGTGAACCAAATGCTTTTGGGTATGACGTTGAGAACCAAATGATTCTTTTTTTAATACAAATTTCAGTCTTAGAATAACTTACTTATTCTTTGTTCATGTTTATTCCAATGCATATGTACTTTAGGAATGCTGCAGAATGGAAAGAAGTTTGACTCCTCACGAGACAGAAACAAGCCCTTCAAATTCAAGATTGGTCGACAAGAGGTTATTAAAGGGTGGGAGGAAGGAGTTGCACAGGTATCCACAAAGAGGCTGAAGTTTCATTGTTGACTAATCTCTTCTCATTATTACCGTGGAGGATGAAAAGACCAGTGTCCCCGTATTCTATATTCATCACTTTCTTTTCAGATGAGCCTGGGCCAGCGGGCAAAAATTACCTGCACTCCAGATATGGCATATGGAGCCACAGGGCACCCTGGGGTCATCCCTCCTAATGCCACCCTTATATTTGATGTGGAGCTGCTAAAGCTGGAGTGATCAGCTTGAGGAGAAGAGGAAACTCTAGCCCCTGTCCCACCAAGGAAACGTTTCCCATGAATTTAGCATCTTCTACTACACACTTGACATATTCTCTGCTTCACTGCCAACCTATGTTATTTACCATGTAGCTCGTTTAAAACCTTTCCAAAACATCAGCCCTAGTTTGTCATAAGCAATGCTATGTTCTCATATTAGGTTCTAATTCCTTTGAAAATGACATGGAAACATCAACTTTACCACAACCTATATATTTGGATCGAAACCACTGCCTTACAGTATTTGAAGTGGAGGTGGGGTGTAAAGTAGATGACAATTCTATATTATGAGGGGCATTAAAACAACCACTGTCTGCATTGCCACTTTTGATAAAAATTTGTCCTGCTGAATACATATGAAACAATAATGTTGCTGTACTTAGTATATTTTATATGTATCCCTTATAAACAATTGCTGCAAGTATCATATGAGTTCACAAAATTTTGCCTATGCCTGGAACAAACGGAGTACTGTACGATAGAGTGCTTTGGCTTCTATGGACATTTTATCAATCAACTCTTAATAAATATAATATTTGGAGCTCTTTGAATCTAGGCTTTGTTTTTTTAAAATATTCAAACTATTTAAAACTACACTTTGTGAGAGTGTCTGTAAACGTGTAGATTTATGTTGCAATTTCTACAAGTGTCATAAAATAGCTATTGAATAATATGTGCATGCTTGGTGATTTACGGTGTTGATTTATATTAAGACGTTAAAAGTTTTGATTCCTAAATAATGAAAAAAAAAATTTATTGCATCTGTTTATAATAATAAAGACAGCGTTCATAGCCTACTTTAGAATCGAAAACTCACAAATAAATTGAAACGTATTGCCACCTGGTGGAGCAACTGAACCGAGGGTACAAATATACACGGAACATTTATTTCTCAGTTCAATAAACACCCGTGACATTAGATGCGGCACATCCGGGTCACGGTTGCAAGTAAACCTCTCTGATTGGTCAACTGCATTTCGTTGGGTTTCAGCCAGTCATCTCTGACTGGTCTGTTACGATTTGTTCTTTAACGTGATTGGTTAGATACATCCACTATTCACCACCTATTGGGAGCAACACAAACAGACAAGGTCAGATATTATTTCCTTTTTTTAATGAAAAAAACAATAACAAAACGTGAACAATAAATTGCCCAGTTATCTTGACCTAGCTATGAGACTGGAGTTCAGGCATAGTCATCAGTAATTCTGCGGTTAATTCCCTTGTTGGCTATGTTAGCTAGCTAGCTAGAAAACATGAGCAGTTGCTCGCATTAGTTACTCAAATTAGCTAATTCTGAGAGAAGAAAGAGACGTTTAACTTGGGCTACAATCTAAACATTTTTCTAACATTTTCCATCCTTAGGTGTGTGATGAGTGTCTAGGTCATTGTGCAGGGACACTGTAACGCAGCATGTTGACCGCGGGAAAGGCTTGCGCATCTCTGGCATCCAAGCGGCTACTGGGTGCGCCTTGCTTCGCGCCTCCCGTGCTGGATCAGCGGTGCCGCTCTCGACTCTTCCGCACGGCCGCTCCACACGGGGATAAGTCAGAGCTCCATGCGGCCTGGAGCAGCCTGGCGAAGAAGCAGCTGAAAGGGAAGAACCCAGAGGAATTAATCTGGCATACTCCAGAGGGCATCTCAATCAAGCCTGTGTATACACAAACCGACACAGCGGCAGTAAGTGATGAGCTGCCTGGTGTATTCCCCTTCACCCGGGGGCCCTACCCCACAATGTACACCTTCAGGCCCTGGACCATCAGGCAGTATGCTGGCTTCAGTACAGTGGAGGAAAGCAACAAGTTTTACAAGGACAACATTAAAGGTATAAGACGAGATCACAATCAAGCTGTTACTGTCAGTATTTGAATTTATTTAGGCAAGTGAAGGTAACGAAACCTGTTCATTATGAGTGTATTTTCACAGACACCATGAGGTACATTAGAGACACATTAGTATCACTGAGTGTATTTTCACAGAGAGACACATTAGTATGTGATTATGTAGACTGAAATGTACTTAAGTATGTACCTGAACCTGGTCATTACATGCAGATTGCTGGTTTCTTTGGAGGGTCTTCTGCTCTCATCCTTTCCCTTCACTTTGGCGGCCAAAGCTGGCCAGCAGGGCCTCTCTGTGGCCTTCGACCTCCCTACCCACAGAGGGTACGACTCAGACAACCCCCGAGTGCACGGTGATGTGGGCATGGCGGGTGTTGCCATCGACACTGTGGAGGATATGAAGATGCTGTTCGATGGCATCCCCCTAGAGAAGATGTCTGTGTCCATGACCATGAACGGGGCAGTGATTCCCATCCTAGCCATGTTCGTAGTGACGGGCGTGGAACAGGGCGTGGCCAAAGACAAGCTGACCGGCACCATCCAGAATGATATCCTGAAGGAGTTCATGGTCCGAAACACCTACATCTTCCCTCCAGAGCCCTCCATGCACGCTATCGCCGACATATTCGCCTACACTTCCAAGGTATAGATGAAAACACTGGTTCTTGTGGCTTCGCTTTCTGAACGCCTTTTTCTCTTTAGTCAATTTCTGAATCACTTTTTAAGTAACTGAAAAGAACATTGATTCTTTTTTAAAAATGTATAATTTATATTGGTCACAAAGTATATTTAATCAGCAACCAACAATAAGGACAAAAGCCACTTGTAAGATGACTTCCTTTTCACTTCAGATGTCAAATGTATAAGATTACTTGCTTTTTTCAGCTGACCATATGCTATTGTTCTCTGACAGCACATGCCCAAGTTTAACTCCATCTCTATCAGTGGCTACCATATACAAGAGGCTGGGGCTGATGCCATCTTGGAACTGGCCTATACTATTGCCAATGGACTGGAGTACTGCAGAACTGGCTTAAAAGCTGGTCTTACTATCGACGAGTTTGCACCTAGGTTAGCTTTTGCTTTTGGCTTGTAGTGTATTTTGACTATTGCATTCAAAATGTTCTAATATGCTAGATGCAGGACACCCAGAAAAAAGAAAAAAAAAGACTTGTTTAATTGTTTATATTGCTGAATATTTCAGCAGACCTTTTTTGTTTCTAGATATTGTAGGTGTATGTGTTTTAATTGTGAGCAATTTTTATTTTATTCTTCAGTCAGTCCAAAAGATTGGGTAGAAATAGATAGAAAACTTTTTTTTTGTAGTTGGCAGTGTAGATATTCATTTAAAAATATTTACTAGGAAACATACCAAATCAATATTCAGACAGTCTGAGATTCCTCAAAATATTCATATTTGGCCATCTTTTGTTGTAATTACAAGGCTTTTGGTTTATAGAGTTAAACAGAAGATCATTGATATGATTGATTTGGTCTGACAGGTTTAGCCTGAAATCCATTTGCTTGAAAATCTGTTTAATTGAAATCTATTTGCTGCATGACCATATCTTGATATTCAATTTACATCTCGAATTTGAAGTATCTGTGAGTCACTGTTTATCTTGATAATAAATAATTATCCAATAGTCATAAGTAATCATAAAAACAGGCATTAATCGTATGTACTCCAACGTTTGTCACATGTAGTCTATCCAAAACAAATTGGTATAGGAGTTATTTTCCTCAGTTATTGTGCATGCATTGTATGTGTATGTATTTGTTTGTTTGATTCAGTATGTCATGACCTTTAGGTTATCTTTCTTCTGGGGCATCGGTATGAACTTTTACATGGAGATAGCTAAGATGAGGGCTGCACGGCGTCTATGGGCCACTCTGCTTAAAGAAAAGTTCCAGCCCAAGAACTCCAAATCCCTCCTCTTACGGACTCACTGTCAGACATCAGGATGGTCCCTCACAGAGCAGGTCTGTTCAGAGCTGCCTAATCCCTGGTGGTTGCTTATATATAGTGGTTTTTGATTAACCAGATCAATATATTGATACTGTGCGAGCTGTCAGAGTCTTCCAATGTAATAACAGCTTGGATAAACCATGGACTTTTGTCTTTATGGTACATTGTATTTGAGTTAATGGGAGCAAATTTTCTAGTGTCATAACATAGCCTGTACATAGCTCATGCGTTGCTGCCTTCGTATTTCACAACCAAGTTAAAAGCAAAGTTGATGTCATTACACTAATGAACTATTGAACCGAAGTGCAGGGTTTCATTGCCCACCTCGTACCCCAGGACCCTTACAACAACGTGATCCGCACCGTGATCGAGGCCATGGCTGCTGTGTTCGGGGGCACACAGTCCCTGCACACAAACTCTTTCGACGAGGCACTGGGGCTGCCCACGGTGAAGAGCGCCCGCATCGCCCGCAACACGCAGATCATCATCCAGGAGGAGTCGGGCATTCCTAAAGTGGCTGACCCCTGGGGTGGCTCTTACATGATGGAGGCGCTCACTAATGATGTGTACGATGCTGCTCTCAAGGTCAGGTGTGAAGAGAAGGCACCCTCTAACAAATGCACTTTGTAGTTTTAACTTACAACACAAAATAAACATGTATTGTATTTGTACTATAGCACAGAATTGAGCTCAGTATTTTCATATTCTTTCTTTTTACATGGTCATTATATTGAGTTCGCATTCCTTTGGATTACTTTTTTGTGGGTTTGCTAAATGGACATATTATTATGTATATCCTAGGTGAATTCCACACACAATAATGCCATTTTATTGCAGTTTTCTGTAATTCATGCCACATACATATATACTCCCTAAAAGAAAAATATTTTTGTAGAAAGGTGAGAACATTAGGGGCACTCTGCTGCAAAACATCCATTTTAAATTGGCGCATCATTTTTGATGCTGTGCACTGCTTTATAGGACATCTGTTAACATGTGATGTTTTTATCTTCGCTCAGTTCATCAGTGAGATTGAGGATATGGGGGGGATGGCTCGAGCAGTGGCTGAGGGAATCCCCAAACTGCGCATCGAGGAGTGTGCGGCACGCAGGCAAGCTCGCATCGATTCAGGTATGGAGGGATATGTGTTTCTGGATACATATGTGTTTCTGGGTACACCCAGAAACACACAGTGGAAGAAAACAGGGAGCCAGAAGCTTTATTTAAGGTTCATGTAAAGCACAGCAGGGCAAGGCAGGTTTATTTGTTTAGTACATTTTATACACAATTCACCATGCTTTACAAATAAAAACATAAAATCATATATTGAAAAGAGTTAAAAAGATGTGTTTGAGAGACGACCTTGAACGTGATCCCTTCTTGCTACAGTTGGATGCCGACAGAGGTCAGATGTTGGATGCAGATTGGTGGTGTGGAGCTGTGGGCCTGTGTGGTGCCAATTGATTACCATCCATTAGATTTAAAGCACAAGCATTTAACTTTTCTTCATTGTAACATTCGAGCTTTCTCTGTGCTTCACAATAGAGCTTGTGGGCTGAAACAAACTTTCCTCTTTCTGAAATATTCATGATTTGTAAAGCCAAGATGTCTCATAGAGGTCAGGCAAGCGGGGCAGTGGAGGCTCTTCTGAAGTGGGTTGGCCAGGGGCCGATCAGTGAGCCGTGAGGGAGCCGTGAGGGAACACTTCAGTGCCTCATGCCTCACAGTGCCTCATGCCTCTCCAGCCCGTGTGCATGCAGGGCATGTACGCCTAAGGAGTCAGTCATCACATTAATGCAGTGCTACTAATGAGAGGCACTGGTCTATAGCTGCATATTTACCATTGTGAAAGAGAACTATTCCAGCAGATTCAGTAGAGAGACATTTGAACTGTAGAGGGTGGTGAGAGAAATCATGGTCCTATTTCCCAAAAGCATCATAATGTTAAGATCATCTTAAAAGAGAGAAATCGTGCTCAGTGTGGTATGTGCTCTACCATTTAATGATGATCTTTATCTTATGATGCTTTTGGGAAAACCAGCTTTGAACTTATTGTATGATGACAGATTTGAACGGTAAAGTATGTGTTGTTAATAGTTTATCCCTTTTAACATGTAAATCTCACCCTGTTAAATTGCCTCCTTTGTTTGTGTGTGTGTGTGTATTCTAGCATTCTAACATGACATGCTAGATTAAGGTTTTAAAATTCCCCAAGATTACAGCCAAAACACAAGCATATGTGGCTAATCTCGCATGTGCATGCTTAGAGCTCCATGCACGTGTTGTCTTCACTTCCCATATTGCAGTTCTGGTTTGTAACTGCTCACTAACCCACCCTAAGACTGCACATTCTGCAGCCAGTGTGTTCATCTCCCCACATGCTCTTAGTTCTGCATCTGCTCGTTTCTGAAAAGCAGATTAGGATCCCAAACATTCCAGGGACAGTGATCCGAGGAGCACACTCTCTTCCTGTTCCACTTGTTCTGATGTGATGTTCTCGCAGTTGTTCAATGCTCTCCATCCCTTACCCTCTCAGGGACAGAAGTCATCGTAGGAGTCAACAAGTATCGGCTGGAGAACGAAGAGACTGTGGACGTCTTGGCCATTGACAACACCATTGTCCGCCAAAAGCAGATTGAGAAGCTGCAGAAGGTCAGTGTCATCATTAAGTTGATGTGTTATGGACACGACGGAAGAGAGCTCTCATGCTCTTGGAGATATTGGAGATCATCACTATTTTTTGATGAACGTATCACATTTTTCACTGTGACATGAACCCTAAGCACTGAAAATATGACAAATCTATCATTCCATATAGGTTAAAGGGAAAAAAAGTTCTAAATAAATAATCATTAAATATATTTTAAACAGTTGATAAATAAAAATGTTCAAATGTCTCGAACGTAGCTGAGTAACAAAGAAAGGCTATAAGCATGCTTATAGAGATGTCAGCTCTATGCCTTCCCCATGATTGAGCCTTTCCTAGTGTTTTTTATTTTTGTTGATGGGGATGCGAAGCCTGGAGCATTGTGGCTGGGCTCTGATGTCACTACCAATGCTTCGTCCACAGGTGAGAGAAGGCCGGGATGCCGAGGCTGCAAAGAGGTGCCTGGCAGCTCTGGAGCAGTGTGCGCAGACCCGGGACGGCAACCTGCTTGGGCTGGCTGTGGAGGCAGCCGCGGCGAGGTCAGGTGTCACTGCTTAAAGACCTTGATGTGCGATGTTGCCTGATGGTCTAGAGCAGCACTGTATGTGACCTCTCGTCAGTCTTCACATACGTGATCCGCAATCTGATCACAGTGTACTTGGGAAATATATAGCCGTATGAGCTGTGCAGTCAAATTAATGCAATTCTGTTTGGCCTGTTTAAGGAACAGCAGGGGTGGTTAGGCTTATCTGTGAAGGGCAAGTATGTATGCATAATTTGAGGATAACCTTTAGGTCAGCCACTGTTGAAGGCATTCCAAATCAGGTGAAAAGGCAGTTAGGCCAATCGGTCCATTTTAATTAAGTTAATAATAATGATAATGAAGTCCTGCACCAATCAAGACTAAAGTTTTAAAAGTTATCACGTATACGCTCTTTGTTGGACCACACAGGTGCTCGGTTGGCGAGATTACGGATGCGATGAAGTCGGTTTTTGGGGAGCACAAGGCCAGCACACGTATGGTGAGCGGCGCGTACCGCAGCGAGTTTGGCGAGAACGAGGAGATTGATGCGACGCTCAGCCGGTAAGAGTGTGGAGATGGCCCCCCGGGGCTACCCTTGTGAGCATATCTCCAGCAAATCCCCTCTGAGATCTGCTCAGTGTGTGCGCGTCCATGTGTGCGCGTCCATGTGTGCGCGTCCATGTGTGCGCGTCCATGTGTGCGCGTCATCCTCCTGTGCTTGATGTTCAGGGTCCAGCAGTTTAAAACTCATGAGGGCAGGAACCCCCGCCTTCTGGTGGCCAAAATGGGCCAGGACGGGCACGACAGGGGAGCCAAGGTGATCGCCACAGGATTCGCTGACCTGGGCTTTGACGTAGACATTGGGCCGCTCTTCCAGGTGGGTTGATCAACAACATACATTTGTGTTTTAAATTACCTGCATTCCAAGTAATTGATTTTACCTGCTTAGAAACACGAGTAATGAAATTTTGAATGAGTTTAAACTGTAGTAAAAATAAGTTGAGTGCAGTAACGTTTCTTTGTATGGCATTACCCCTATCACAGTTCAGTCCTGCTTGTGAAAGTACAGGACAACACAGTCAACCCTGTGTCCTTGTTTCCCTGGCGACAGACGCCCCTGGAGGTAGCACAGCAGGCTGTGGACGCAGACGTGCACTGCGTGGGGGTCAGCACGCTGGCGGCTGGACACAAGACGCTCGTCCCTGAGCTCATCAAGGAACTGCGGACTCTTGGTCGCCCAGACATCCTGGTCATCTGCGGAGGAGTCATCCCGCCTCAGGTAACGCCCCCTCGTCCATGCCGTTGGCCCTCCGGGGGCAGAGCAGCCAGGCATGGCGGAGGTGTTTCGGTTCCTATTAACCTCGCTGGAAACGCTGTTAATGGGGAGATGTGAGGGGCAACCTCTGCACACGTTATATCTCGCTAATGTCTGCGAATTAATACCCACCAACCTTTCTCACTTTTTAATAAAGCGTATAAAAGCAAATAAAAAGGGAAATGTAAAAAAACAACAACAACAAAAAAAAACAGCTGATGGTGTCCTTCACGAGTGCTAGGAGTGGAAAGCATGAGTAAAGCTTTAAAAGCATGACCGCAGTAGGCCATTGTCATGACCCTCTCTTCAACGTCCTTCCCTTCCATCGGTAAGCAAAACGAATGTATGAGCTTAGACACAGGCGAGAAGTGATGTGTCGTCATGGTGTTCTTAAAAAAAAAAAAAAAAAAAAAAAAAAAGCTGAACTCATAAAAGAAAGCCACAGGATATGTAATAATTCTTGTGAATGTGAATCTATATGGAGGCCTATAGGTACCGTGCACTCCTCAATGCACTGGACCCACTACTAGTGTAGGGGACCAGAACTATAAAACCTTTAAAACTTGAACCTACCCTGTCTGGTAGTGATGGGGACTAAAGAAAAAAAAAATTCATACATTTTTATGAATGTAGTTCCCTCCCAGAGAAGTCACAAGCATACACTTGCCTTGCTAATAACTTCTGCTAGCAATTTCCAGTTAACAGTTTACAGTTAACTGGCCAGATTTTACATAAAAAGAGATTCCTATATGATTCACGCAGTATAGAGCCCCTCAAAGCTGACATTATTCACTCATAATCACTTTTTGATTCAAGTTTACATACAGTATATTTGAGCCAAAGTGTCTGATTACTTATGGACCACACCATGTGTGTATTTCAATCCTGCAGGACTATGAGTTTCTCTACCAGAGTGGGGTTTGCTGTATTTTTGGTCCAGGAACCAGAATTCCCCAAGCAGCACTGATGGTCATTGACAACATTGAGAAGAGTCTGGAGAATAACCGTCAGGCCGTCTAACTGGGTGACCTAAAATAAGTTAGGCAAGTCTTCCCAGATTCCGAGTTGGAAAGTTACTGGCACATGTCTTTATCTTGGATCAAGATGTTGAAATTTAATGAGACTGTGGTTATTCAGCATTACTGTGTTACTATTTGATATTCCATCATTACAATAAATCCACTGAAGTTGCATTATTTGAAATGTAGGAGTAAGCATGTTGATTTATCAATGGCAGGTGCTGTAGCACTTTAAAATGACACTGATACTTATGAAGTTACAGTGAAAGTGATGATTCCTTATGCTTTTTTCCTGTGCCTAACCCATGCAGGGTACACCTGCCATTTGTTTTGTGCACATTATTCTGATGATAAATCTACCATCTTTACTTTCACGGCCATGGCTTGCCCTGTTTTGAAGCCAGATAAATTGTATTATTTGACTGGTACTGAGGTGTGCTGTTTGTTCATTGTCTGTGTGGACTGTCCTCCTCTTCCGCATTACTTTCAGTGGGTTTACAAGAAATCATCAGTATAATCTTGTTAAATAATCAAGGATCACACACTGAAGGTGTAATATTTTAGACACTTTGCTCTCTGTGTTTTTGGTGTGCCAGGTAGACCGTGTCCAGGCTGTGGATTTGTTCAGTAATACCTGAATACTATTCACCCAAGCTCTTGCTTGGACAGAGGAATGCAGTCATTGGTCTGACTGCTCTGTAGAACAGCGTGATGCCTTCAAAAGAGCCATGTATTTACCAAACTACAACTGGTGCCCCTTTTCATTATATGCTTTTTGTTCCACAGTAACGTCAGTCTACGCCACCCACATCCCAAATGGACATAAGATAGCAGTCTGATTATTTGCAAGTAGTTATTTAATTTTTTTTCCGGTATTAATGTGTAAATACTATAAATTATCAATATGCAGAGTTTGAATGTCACACACTTTGTATTTGTATCTATGGTATACTAAAGTGACTGGCACCACATCAGAGATTTACTTATATAAAGTTGACATTTGCCTGATTCTATTTAGTAGAATGTGACATGGAAAGCATATTTTCAAATGTGAATGTATTATTTAAAAAAAAAAAAAAACAAAAAAACTTGTTACAGTACAAGCTTGTTAAGTCAGGCTAAGGGATTTGAGTCTTCCTATTGGATCTTCCTATTGGGTCTTCCCTTTCCAATGGCTCAATTAGACATCTGTGAAATGCTGATTGCTGAAGTTGGAACTGAAGCCATGCATCCTTCTGGGTGTGTGTGCAGCAGTTTAGTACTGTTGCATTATTAACTGCAGCCATGAATATGCTACTGTTTGGTGTCACTCCATAATGGACAGCACATTCCCGGTAAATGAATGCGTGTTATTGCTCAGCCAGTCCAAAATCTAATTACACGCTTGCAGAGATGTTTCGATTATGCTGTCTTGGTGGTGTGTTCAGCTGATTGAATTTAATTGCCAGTTCAAGGGTATGTAGGCGGCTGTTCTCCATGGAGGCTAGCTTCCACTAGACTGCTGCTTTCACTTTATCCTTGCTGCCAAAAGCAAACACTCTATTCCAGCTGCCTTAACCCCTGACCGCACGTGTAAACATTAGTAGCCTGAGAAAACTGGCAACTAAGTACGCAGCAAGAAGTGCACTAAGTGACTGTTAGCAGTGGCAGTAAAAGCAGATTCTAAAGCAGGATTTTCTTATAAACCACTTAAGATCTATTTAACCTGTTTATCCATTTACTTACGTAAGTATGAACACAACATGGGGTTTCTTACTAATGTAAAGGAATGCGAAGCCACTGCCTGTAGTGAAGAACTTGTTGGCCATGCAATCATGCTGACCTTTCCATTTTCAGATCATTACCCTTGATTTATTCTGGAAAAGCATGCCTCTGAGAGAAAAGTTTTAGTTTCAGCCATACCCAACATAAAAATATGAAAAGAAAGAACATTTTACACAGAGCAAAGAAAAGCCACATACATGAGGATATAGTTATGAAAACAACAGCTGTGTCTGTTTGCTGAATGCTTCAATTGAGCAACGCCGTCTCCTTGTTTATCAGAGCTCTGAGTCTGAATGGCCTATTTCTTCAGTGTGTTCACGCAGAGTGGAGGAAGACACAGTTTTCCCCTCGTTGTCTGCTCTGTTGGTCATTTGATAACACCCAAAGAGACTGCAAAGCTGCAAGTAAAAGGGAATAATGAACTGATTCACCTCCATTTGTTAGAGTTGAGTCGCAAATGTTGTGTTACCCCAAGAGGTAGTGATGGTGCATTAGCCACAATAAACAGCATGTGTCGGGTAGAGACGAAGCTCAGATCTGTTGAGGATTTTTGAACTATGCAGATAAAGAACTGTTGCTTAGATTATAGCTGCAACCTAGCTGGTTTTTAATAAATGTAAAATCTCTTGTAATTCATGTTCACGTTTACATAGCCAACAGTTTTTATGCAAAATTGCTGAATTAATATATTTTATCCTACAATGTACACAGTAAAATAATCATGAAACAATATTTTCATGTTCCCTACATCTTTTATGGAAATTATTCTGAATAAATAATTTCAGATGATGTGGACAGATTACCTGTGCACCACAATGATGTGCTATAACACTAGTGAACAATAGGCACTGGCCTGTTATATCAAAGCAAGGCAGATTAATTTGATTAATAATAGGATTATAACATACAGCAACTGTTTGTTTTTGTTAACAAGTCATAAAAGTACATCTTTTTACCTATTAGTCTTATTACCTTGCTGTAGAAAGCTAAAAACATTAAAGACAAACACAATAACCAAAACAAAGTACATAGGAATATTCACATTTGATTGCACACAATAAAGTGCATATATCAAGGTACAACAGGGTTAAATACTCTAGTGACCATTTAGATTCCTTTCAAAAAACTGTACCACAAAATGAAAAACATCTCCACACAATGCATACAATCATCATGGATAAGAGTGATCTTGGAGATCTCTAAAAGTTGGGATTACTGACGATGACGATGGATTATTATACATTATCATACATTATTATGTATGAATTATTTTTATCATCATCTTCTGGTTTTGCATCATGGAGGAAGGTGGTAACAGGCAAGCTGCTCTGTAAGAATTTGATATTATATGGCTGTCAGCAGAAATAAGTGATCTGAGATTATGTAACTGGAAATGGTGCCCCTTTCCTTGTAATACATGAATGACTTGGAATTCTGTTAAAAATCTGGCATTCCCCAATGATGCTCCAGTCATCTGTGGCTGGGAGCCCAAGAGAGAAAGTTGATGCTGCTTGCTCTCTGAATGGGAAGGATGACCCCCACTGGAGAACAGAGGTAGCACATGAAGAGGTTGAGGAAGAGACAGGAAGAGACAACCAGGAGCTGGGTTTTAAGAATTCCCTGTGAAAGATGAAAGAGAGGATAGTTGGGACAGAGAGTTTCAGTCATTGTCATTCACCCAAATCCCAAACTGTTGTTATTTCATCTCTATTTAATCTTAGTTACTTTTTTGTGGAGTTAATATGCTTATGTTGGCTAATGGCTTCAACTGACCAGAGACAAGAGCATAGCTTTCCTAATGACAAATCCAGGGCTCATCACTAGTCGTAGTGTGTGGTCCTTGTCTTGTCACACTGAAGACTGAAATTGATGTGAGATTAGTCAGAAACTGGAGTTTAAGAATTTGACTCCAGTAATGATCTTAATAATTGGAGCTCCTGGATGAAAATCCAAATCCAAGTCCAAAGATGGAGGAGCGAAGTTCAGATTAATATCGCCAAGGACAGTTCTGTGTACTCGGGGAGGCCAAGAGAAGCCAGGTGTCCCATGAAAAATGAAAAAAAAAGTTTGTTTCTCTCACTTTGTAACATTTCCTGGATTTGTTTGGAATATTTTTATTTAATTACACTCATGAATGACCTGAGTTTGCCTACTGCAGTGAAGCAAGCATTAGTGAGGGCTTGCTGATTAGAAAACGTTGCAAGGTGCTCGACTGTCACTGGTGAGCAATGTTAACTTCTGCTTTCTATTGTAGGTCTGCGTAGTTTATGTTTTGTATTAAACCTACTGTCCATATCAAACACAGGCTAAAACGTTTACAATGAAACCACTGAATGATTTTGCAACCTCTAAAGTAATGTTATAGAAATGCATTGGGTAGCATGGTCTAGTGGATGCACAAGTCCATTCGCAGTATTTACAGGCATCTTTATTTTGCTTCCCTGGTAGTTTTACCCTACAGACTGAGGAGTGGGATGTGTCGCTTTTCTGGCCACCTCTTATTCAGAGGCTGTGAGTTGTCTAGAGGGATATCCTGCAAGTGGAGTTCTGGATCAAAATCACCAGCAAATTTTGCTTGGTGATAGCATGAAAGATAAAATGTCCACATCCTGTAACTTAGGCCTTGTACATTCATTGAACATTTTCCAAAGTTTCGACAGTTGTGGATTACACATTTATTAGTAATACATTTACAGAAAAAAGTCACAGATTGCTATGCATATAGTCTAACCATTCTCAGTTTTACATAGGTGAAGGAAAGGTGCCTTTTTAAATGATTCTGTTTACCACAATATAGTAAATTTAGTGTATGATTTATGTATAGATGTATGATTAATGCCACAGACTAATGCAGACACCCTAAATTATGTGCATTAAATGGACATGGCTCAGTGGGCACCTCTAAATAAAAAGCGGTCCTGTGAGGAGAGTTTAGTTGGCTCTAAACATACCATTTTTTTTCTACATAATGTCTACAGGACATTATTAAGAGTGGAAAGAACTCTGACACTTCCTGTCTCTCTGCTACATGAGTAAAACTAAAAGGTTCATCTGAGTTTATATACATTTTTAATTGATTTTACAATATGTTATACTTTAATTAGAATGTATGTATTCATTAGTATATATTAATTGTTCAATCACTGTTCATATGATCTACAAAATTGTGTGATATAAATCACTTTTTAAAGTGATTTATTTTATCATAAGTGAATGATATGTGAATAATATGTTGTGGTTATGTTGGAAATGTATGTAATACTATTCAAAGCCTTAATCAGAAATATTTGCAGGAGTGATGTGACATTTTTTAGTACCATATCTTAACTGAGCTAATGAATTAAGCATTCAGGTCACTGAAGGTAAATGTATGTGAACCCTTACTGAGTATCCTTCTTTACAAATGTGTTCTGTAGCTGCTGATCTGTTCTGCTGAAAATAAGTTAGTAGGTATTTGATAGTTCCTGTTATTCCCAGAGTATATTATCTTAACATCTGAGAAGACATGACATCAGTAGACCAGCCAGCAACAGAACCCATTTATAATGTATGATTCCACTAAATACTATTTGAAATATTTAGTACATATAGGACACCGGTCACATTTATTTCTTGACCAGTATCCCTCCTATTTCAGTCCTTAACCTCTGAGATGATGCATGCAGTCAGCCATGCTCAAAGTTTTTTGAGCTTCTAGGAAGGACTAGCCAGTAGCAATTAACTTAAATGTAGCTTTGCTAAATGTAGCTATATCATTTAAGTATCATTTTATTTCATTTAAGTATCATTTTATATCATTTAAAAAGATATAATAAAGGCTTACAGTTCCTAATATGCCTGAGCAGTCTAACATTAATTTCCTGGCAAGTGTCACTCCTAATTAACTACTGAGAAGACGCATGAAATCGGCTTTTCTCAGTTTATTCCGGCCGTTAGCAAAGACCACCCAGCACCCGAGCCTATTTATAATATGCAATATCACTATATAAACTATTAAATTTAGTCATTGGTGTTTTTCCTCTAAAATAGAAATCACTTTATTTATATTTAAAACTTGTAGGCTACCACTGTGTTTCAGTTTGAAACATTTGGGAATTAAAAGGTATTATCTGGCAGTCCACAAACCCTCACCCTGTTTTTGTGAAGACATGAGATCTGATTTTTCAGTTTGCCTTTACCAGCAGTGAGCCAACAAAAGCTGTGAGCACACATGGAAAATGGGGGAATATAGTGTTTACATTTCCCAAAAACAGTTTAAAGGACCATCAACAGTTTTGATGAATTGGAGTGTAGAAACGGAAGGAGCATGATCTCCATGGTGTGAGTTGGCTTGTTCTCATCCATGACCTTTCATATGTAATAAAAAGAAACGGCTTTTCAAAGAGCAATAGAGGTGCAGTTTCTGCTTTACATAAAACAAACTCCAGAGCACACATGAAAGCTCTAAAGCACATGTGAAGGAACTCTTCTTCTGTACAAAGTCATGTGTCAGCCTGGTTGGCTTGGTTTCGCCCCTGTAGGTGTTCATGTGTTTGAATACTGATAGTTCATGAGTTTCATCTGTAAGCTAAATTCCAGAGCATGTGTGATAACATTGTTCTAAAATGAAAGAAAATAGCTATGGCTACTGTATCAAGATTTACGTTATGCAAGAGGTTTTAGTTGGTATATAGAGTAGGCTAGAATTGAAGGGAGAGGTTTCTGGATCTGAACGTAGCAGGAACAGGTATGGAGGAGTTGGTAGGTACTCTGTGTCAGGCCGCTTCAAGGTCGAAAACGAGGAGCAGAATTCGGTTCCACGGGACAGGCGGGAGACGAAGTCTGGAAAACAGGTAGAGTAACCGGGAAAGCAAACGAACAGGAAAGGCTTGGTATTCTTCAACGGCAATACTTCACAACTAGAGTGCAAGGGAAGGGAGCTTAAATAGAAGAGTTTAGAGAGGGAGAGAATAGGCAACAGGTGTATCTAGTCAGTAGTCAGGCGAAGCAGATCAGAGACGACGGTGGGAAGAGGTGGGTGTGGCAGTGCTGGGTTGGTTTATGGGACCCATGATATTTGACAAAATAAGATAAATGCTCTTTTTTTAATGGATTTTACAGTTTACATGCAACAGATAAACATATAATATATGAATACATATTATATAAACAATATATTAATCACCAAGGTTTAATCAGTGTACTCACAGCCCAGTGAAGAAAATTGGTACTGACAGATTTAGAAAAACTAGCTTTAACATTTGAATTTTCTGAATAAATTAGCAATGTGATGTGCCTAAACTGCTCTGAGCAAATAGCCTATTAATGCAGAGTATTTCGCAATATTTAATAAATAAAGTAATCCAAGGATTGAACATTGTTGTGCATTTGAGAAAAGCTAATACTATGCAATCTTGGATCAAAACATCTTCAATATTAATTACACACATTCCTAACCCTGCAAGTTATATGCTGTGCATGCTGTTACCATGTAGATTGTCTCCTTACAATGCCTACATTTTGTATTTGTGTTTTTTTTTTTTCTGATTTTAAATAGGCTTTTGAATATGTGCCATTAACCTGGGTAAAATAACTTTTTGGAGTTGGACCTGATGGAGAAACTACTGTACTCTTGTAGGTTTTCAGCACGTACGGTGATATGTCAGAAAACCCAGCACATTCACAGTTCAGATCTGTGAGATGATTGATTCCCTCAGTTCTGTGTACATCAGTGTAATTTGGACGAGAAATAAATGTCTCTCTTTTAGCTCCCAGCCAGACACTTTTGGCAAGATTTCTAGCAACATTTGTCTGGCATTTTAAAGCTCTGATCTCCACTACCCATTATCCTACCTCTGATAGATGTTAAGGAGTGGAAAGTAAGTACTAGTGACAGTTGACAGCAAATCGTAAAATGCTGTGATTCTATACAGATTGAGCAATGTCTGAAAGAAATATTGCTTGACAACGCTTGGGTGAACATGCCATGATCATTGCTGATGATATTGAGAAAATACATTCTATCATACCCATTTAAATACACTTAGTTTGCCATTAACTGGCATTTTCACACATTAGTGAGCAAGAAATGCTAATACTACTATTCTCACAACTAAATTAATAATAATAAATAATAATACTTGTATACAACTAATACAACTACCATTCAGTTGTATTCCTCCAATAACAATAAAGGGCAAGAAAAACATGAATGGAACATGGCACACACCTCTACAATGAGGGAGCCATCTTTTTGCTGCAGGCTATGTGCACCAGTTTTTTTTCAGCTATTTGGTTTGAGTTCTAATCCAGCTGGGCAGCCTCTCTAGCAATTTAATATTCCTTCAGTGAACTGGACCATGGCAGATTTATGTATGGGCCGAGTTGATGATGTTTAAAGAGGAGAGAAAAAATACAATCAAAACTGACATGGGCGTGAAATTGTTCATAGGAATGAGGGTATACAGGGCAGTTTGTGGACACACTGAACAAAGAAAGACTTTTTGTGGTTTTGGCAGTGTACTCAAGCACCAGGAGCTGGAACCATTGATGAAACAGTACTTGAAAGTACCGAATTCAGTTTTATTTCAAGGGATTTTTGTTCATATTGGATGAACCAAGTTGGAGTCACAGCCCTGTTTAAACAGTGCTGTAATTTCAGGAAACCATTAGTAATATACAAATTAATCTCATATAAAATTGTCATGGTTAATACTTGGCTGCAGTCATAGACTGAGTAATCCCTGAATGTCAGACGCTGAATATCTTCCCTAGTGATCTCTACCAGGCCTATGTTTCTTTGAAGGTTTTTCACTATAAATCTTGTCTTCTGTACAAGCAGTGCGTTCTCCCTGATCTTGATATCTGGTGATTGACTTGGCCAATTAAGAACATTTCATATTTTTGTTTTGACTCTGAAAAACTGCTGAAAAACCTTCAGTACAATGTTTTAGGTCATTGGACTCCTGAAACAGGAAGCACTGAACCATAGGTTCTGAGTTACTTGGACCTCAGCAGCTAAGATGCTTCTACACACTTTATCCTGCTGTGACTCTTGGCAGTCACATCATCAGTCAAGACAAGGGAACCAGATGAAATGGCAGAAACAAATGCCCTTGCATCCCATTTTTAACTGCTGGTCTTGGGTCATGAGCAGTTCCTTTCTTTCTTCTCACTTTTCTTATTTTATCACTCTGGAACAAGTCAGTTTTCATCTGTTCTTCAGATCTCATGCTCTCTGCATACTTTTTATCATAGTGTGACCTGGTTTTTCTGTTTTTGACAGCAGTTTGCATGTTGTAATAAAGCTCTTTGATGACAATCTGGTTTGCCATTGTCTTTGTGTCTTTGACATGTGTCCACATCCTGCATGGTGTTCTTGTTCTGCTCAACATAGTTTTCATCCTGCATATTGTTCTTGAGCTGCTTTTACATAAATATAAAGAATATTAAATATTCTTCAGGTGTTCACTGTGGTGTGTCAGGCCGGTTGCTTCTGCTAAGATTGTTAGTGCGTTCTTGCTTGTTAACAATGCACCAAACAGTTTTTTTAACCTGCAGGGTTTTTATTTCAGGGTTTTGGCTGCAGGGTATCCAGCATTATGCTGGCCTGACATTTCTTTGATCCTCATACTAAGAAAATAGAGAAACACATTTCAGATGAAAGTGTTACGTCTAAAATCAAATGTATGCCAATTTTTTGTGGTCCCCAGAAATAGGCAGAAAATGTATTAAAAAGGGACCAGCAAATCTCTAAATAAACTTCAATATATAAAAAACAGGAAATATGATATCTCTCCTGCCCTTTAACAGTTTCACTGGCTTCCACTAACACCACACATCTATTAAAAAAATTCAAACCATAACGTACAAGACACTTCCTGGACTAGTCCCTTGCTACCATGGAGATTGTCTGGTCCCTTATGCACCAGTTCTGAATAATTCAGACCGTCTTGTCATACCTCGTTCAGAACTCTCTGTAGTTGGTAGTTGGTGATAGATCCTTCGGTGTCACTGCTCGCAAACTCTGTAATGCATTACCTCGACACCTCTGAGTTTGTGGTGGCCGTTCTTCTTTCGAAACAAAACTCAAAATTCATTTGTATCTTACTATTTAGGGTGTTTTGATTACTTTCTGTTTTTACTGTTTCTCCTTATATTGTTAATTGATTTTTTTATTGTAATGCATCCTTCAGTCCTTGAAAGGTGCCCTGTAAATAAAACATATGTGCAAATGTTTCATTGTTGTTAGGACTTTCTGTGAATGTGCAGCTAAAATGGAATCATACATTTGGAAATCTCACCTTCAGAGCACAGTTGTTCTCAGATGAAACACATTTTATTAGATATATTGATGAGAAGGGAAGTCAGGATTTAAGTGTTTCACTCAGAATTCCCTGCATTCAATTCCATAACATGACTGAACTACCTTAATCAGAGTCCAAGTATGAGCATATATGTACATAATGGTGAAAACACGCTTGATTGGAAATTAAACAATAACCATCTGTTAATATTGTAAATCTCATAGGTTAATATTCTAAATGTTTTTGAGGGTTTGGGAGTATTTACATATTTATTGGGTAAACTGCATAGTGATCAAAGATCTTCATATATAATCCTTGTATCACAGCAAAACCTTTCATTGTTTATTTAAATTCATGTGAATACAAATTAACACTATAAAATATCATTCAGCACTGTAGATGTTAATTTCAACTCCAGCATTTTTGATAGGTTGATACACTAGCATCTGTTCATTGCATAATTAAGTGGTTAAACAATACTTTAATTTTTCATTATCTTTAGAAATTAATTTATTTCTGTGTCAGTCAGGTAACAAGCTTAACAAAAATGTATGTCTTGGCTGTCCTGTTCAGAATGATTTTCAATAAGACAATTCTAAGTTAATTTAAGAGTTATTCAGTAATGTTCATTGGAACAACTGATTATATAAAATATTTTGGAATCCATTGCTACAAGCATGCATTTTGTCCATTCCCTAATACTGCATTAAGCATAACTATATTCACTTGCCTTTGACACTGAACATCAGGATTTATGAACAGATTTGGAATGCATCATTTTGATATATTTGACATTGTTCATGAGGGCAAGCACTGATGACAATGTGCTGTTTAATCTCCTCATGCATTCTGAAATTATAGGCCAGCTGGGAAACTGTGTAAAAACTGTTAGCTCAATCATTTCCATACTTTGACAGCTCCCTGGAGGAAGATGTTCATTGGCCAGGCCCTATCAGAGAGTCTGTGCTGTGAACGTCCAATGTATGAATGCATGCTGAAGGAGTTGCTGGTACTGATAAACTGAGCATTATATTTATCTTAAGTCATTTCTGTGCACTCTTACAGCTAACTATTCATAACTATGGCAGCTATGATGTTTGTGAATATGTTTGTGTTTTTTGTGGGTGTGTATTAAAAGAAGAAACTGATGGGAAATAAATAATGTCTGAGTGGAGGAAAGTAGAGTGAAGCAAACGTTAACAGATATGTAGGAGCCTGATGTGAGGATGGTAATATTTGGCCACATCTCAGATATGCGTGTGTAGTGCTTTTAACAATTTAAGAAACTCAACAAATTTTTATTCATTTGTTAATTTAGTCTCAACTCACGGAAGTCACCAGTTTGACAACGTGATTATTTCTGATCTACCAAAAATTGGAACATCACTCTTATAAGAGTTATAGGTAAGAGTATATTTATTGAATAAACAGAGACAGGGAAACATGCATAAAAATCAATGATTACGATTCTACTAATGACCAGAGGTACAGTTTTCTAAAACCGTATGGTATAACAAATATAACGACAACTTTACCAAACAAATCAACACCAGCTATATTTGTGGTGGACCAAAGTGTCTACCCCATAAGAGAAAGAAAAGACTGGAAAGAAGAGAAAGGTAGCCTACTTATTTAACCAAACAACGGTCAACAAAAGAAAACGAGTTAACCAAACAAGATTCATGGTGAGACAGCATTACTAAAGGTATAACAGGAAGACTCAATGCTGAAGGAGGAAATATTGGACTGAGGAGTCTGCATTGTAGATGAGAGGAAAGAGTTAACCGATCTAATTTTGTATAAATAGCAGCGTTACTATCCATACCAACTGGTAATGTACTAGCTTGGTTTCCCAACAGCATCACAGAACTAAGATTATTCTCTGGTGTTAGCCTTTCAGAGGATATCCTTTTCCTGATATTATGTTCTATTCAGCAAAGTCTTTTGTTGTGGTTGTTAAATGTTGATTACGGTGTCACAAGGGAATTTACATGAAAAAATAGCTTGGTGTCTCTCCTTTATTATAACACTGTATACTAGCAAACAGTATGTACGTGCTTTAAGTATGTGAGCTTTACTGAATAAAATTGTTATATAAGTTATGTGATGCTTATATTTGATACAATACAAAACAATAAGAAATCAACATATGATTATCTCATTGGATATCCGGAGCATGTTATAATGGGCTTTTAACGGCAAATTTCACCTTTTTTTTTTTGGATAACATTTATGTCTGTCTTTGTGCATGTTAGTGCACAAATGTCAGGCTGGTGTATGCAACTAACAGCTTGTGTCACTTAAGGTAACATTTACGGCATTTAGCTGACAATGAATAATGATATCTAGTGTAAGAATGAAGACTTTGACAGGTGCACTTGATACATGCATGGGGATTTCATTACAGAAGTACAAAAACAAATGCACAAATAAAATCACACATTTCAATAATAGAAATAAAATAGAAACTGGAGGAGCACTCACAATATACGAAAACAGGTACTACACATCTATTAGCAGCAGTGTTGCCAATAACACATAAGAACACACTATGAACAAAAAAAGACTTTAAATTTCAGCAACAGTACAAGCAAGGCTTCAGTGTATTGAAAACAATACGACACAAGTGATATATTTTGGCAAGTAACAGGTAAGAACAGTAAGCAGAAAACACAGTAACAAATCAGTACTGGGGTTATGGGGACATCTGGTGGTGGGCGGCAGAATCCACAGATGTTATGACAGATCACTTCTCATTTGAGTAATTACCCACTGAACTGTGATACGGGCTATGCTTCTTGCATAGCAGAATAACAAGATTGTGATCTGTTAACAGAAACACTTTTGTCAAAACACAAAATGAATATGCCTGAATAACTAACTTGTTTCCTGGGATCATAAAGACAATGTGGTATCTTGCTCCGTGTTTGTTGGTGATGATGAATGCACTGCACTGGAGCAAAGCATGGCGCTGTTAGTGAGATGCCTTAGAGCCTAGCAAATGAATCAATCGAGAGGAGCAATGCTCAGCAAGTTCAGGATAAGATGTCAATGAATTCTTTAACACAACAGAGATGAAAAGTGTGAACTATATAATCATCTGTATTAATCAGTCACAATAATACACTTGTAGACAATTGAAGCAGAACACGAGTATTATAATACAGAATGCTGCATTACAATATAATGGCACAGTATAATGACTGGAACATTCACAAGTCCAGTATCTGTTCTGTATACAAATGTAACGGAGGTTCAAGCAGGATGCGGGGACGAGTTGCAGATACAAGAACATATGTTTATTTGCACATGTAACATTTAGCACGCAGGGTAACAGGGTCAAACACCCACAACACAAACGTGTAAATGAGATTTTTATACATGTATACTAGACACAATGAGGAGCAGGTGAGCGACACAGGGATGGTGTGGCCACTATGACGAATACACACACACACACACACACACACACAGGAGGGGCCGTATTTTTAGATATGTTTAAAAATCAATTTTCAACAGTTTAGGAACAGGCTGAAAAGAAGTGTTAAGCAGGTTAGGATTTGTTGAACTTGCCTAAGAATATCATTCCAAATACATTTTGTGTGTGTTTTTTGCGTGTGTTGCGTGCGTGGAGGTGGCAAATTATGTATATTGATAACATTTGCCTACTAGTGGCAGGAATAGTCCTAAAATGGATAATGGAAACATGAAGCATTGTGTGCTTTCCATGCAGAGGCCTTCTGAAGCTCTGAAGGCCTGTTGGACATTGTGGGGGGGGGGGGGGGGGGTCTTTTGTCCAGGTCTTTTGGGGGAGCATGAAATTATGCTAATACTCTGGGTTGGGCCCTTGTTGGTTTTTCCTCCCTCCCTTTTGGGTGGTCCTGCAAAAGCCTAAAGAGTTCAGTGGCTTGGCTCAGAGAGTTAAGGATTTGGATGAGCTGACACAATCCATACTGCAATGTAATTGCGCCTGTAATATAATATGTTCCCTTAATTGTGGGTTATGCTTAAGCGATCACAACCGAGGACTCCTATTAGAGACAATGTGGCTTGTCAAGCAGAGGTACTCTGACAGAACTGTGCTTATGACAAAGTTTCGTACGCAGGAGACTGAAGGAAACTGTAACCAGTGACAAACATGCGTTTGTTCATCTCTTGTGCAATATTTGTCTATATTTTGAACTAAGAGTTTCACATGGTGCTACTCACACATGGACAGTCCATTTTTTGCTTAAACCCAACAAATGTTCTCTCATGACTGAATGTGGTGCAGTTTGATCTGAACTGAAAACTCCCATTTGACTTTTTAAAAATCTTTAAAGTTTCATTGTGCTTTACCTGCTTCTGGTTCTCTAATCACCTGGTTTGTAGGCTATACATTCAGACATATAGTTTAATCAGGCTTGCAATTAAACTGTGAAAAAAATCCATCAAACATACTTTGAGAGTTCTATAAAATTAATACAATTAATGATTAATTAGTATTAATAAAATGAATATTAAATAGGTGGATCATGTGAGAAAGTGCAATATTTTGTCAATCCAGAATTTTAACTAGTCCAGATAACAGGATGAAGGGACCTCTGCTCAGAAAATAAATGCTATGGGATTTATCTAGCTAAAACCTTTTGGGTTTTAGCTTTAGCATCAAGATAGTGGGTAATGTCTGACTCTTTAGGAGATGCCATACAGTAACTGAAACCATAGTGCTCCACAAACACAGGCCTGAGCATTTTTCCAAGAAACTTCAGACTGAAAGCATACTGTATAAACAGTATAAACAGCTTGTAGAATATTAGGATCAAATTCCAAAGGAATGAAACCCTAGAAAGGCGCTTTGCGCCATGACAGATTCACGAATGTGGTCATTATGGCTACTTACCACCTGTGACTAGCAGAAATGACTGTGCAACTGGGCCTAGTGTTCAGGCCAAATGAGCAGTAATTGTAGTTCCTGTTTGTCTTTGAATCGTTACACACTTACAAGTCAAACAGCAAATTCCTCCACTCACCCTCATTCACAGGGAATATGCGGAGGAGTTGAACGTAACATTTCATTTAATATAAAAAAGCCACCTCTCAGTAGGGTATAAATATTTTGGACCAGAGTCTGGGCATCCGAAGGTTTTTTTTTATGTCTTTAAGCTTTCTGACAGCATGAATAAAACATGCTTTAAGAGCTCGCACCCTCTTGATTAGGAGAGGTTCTACTCCCAAATAATTTCAGCAATAAGGGGATATGTTCTGTAGATCTGCTTTTGATGGATTCTAGATTTATGTGTCACTGCAAAGCCAGCTAGTGAGGCAAGAAACCCATTATGTGCAAGCATGAGTCCCCTGTGACGGCAGAAGTTAACGGGAACCATTTACATCTCAACCTTCTTCATTTTACACAGGCATCTTGGAAGAGTTATTCAGGAATAAGGCTTGGCGTGACAGTGAAAGTTACTGAGGTTTCAAAGTTCATAAAAAAAAAATTGTCACTTTCTTTCAAACAGCAACCACAGCTGACTGGGCCTTGTATCCTTCTGGAAAACCATTGAAGTGCTTGGACTTGCTGGTTATCAAGGGGGAACGGAAGCGGCTTGAGGAGATTTATTCCACTGTTGTCATCCTGAGTCTTGAAGACTCCACAGTCCAATGCAAGCCAGTGGATAATTACGGGGTTTCGCTGCTTGCCTGTAGTGAGCAAGTCCGTCTGGCGTCACTCGTCTGTCTTCTGAGGAGAGGCAGATTGTTTGTTAAATGCATTGGTGCATACCTGTCTAAACTGCGATGGTTGTCAAGCAGCCAAAGCATGATTCTTCAGCCTGGAGCTGCACACCGCACTGTAATATCCTTGATATTTAAGCAGGATTTGGTTGCTCGCTTATTTTGATTCCTCATGCTTTTTTTATTATTCTTTCTGCTCAAGAGAAGCTTGCTTTGGACCCCTCGACTTAATTGAACCAATTTAATGTGATTATAATGATGCTGTTCGTGGCTATGGATCAGAATGTGTCTGCAGAATATATGTATTGTGTATGTGTATTGTGCAATATATGCAGATTGGTGCACCATTTAATGTGCTATAACAACGAACGAAACTGAGAGTTGGTTTATTGCTCTGACAGCAAGGCTGGCTGAAGCTTGGGGTCGTGTATTTCATTAGGACTCTGCCCTGAAGCCTCTGAATTCAGCTGCTTCATGGCAGACAAACCGGTGTGCTAGTTCAGTGGCTCTGAAATGTAAAGCCAAAACAAAATGTAATCTTGAGTCAAAACATCTGGCCATACTCTTGCTGTGCAGGGGGCCCTTCTGTACAGACTAACATTTTTGGAGCTGGATGGAAAGAGCCAGTACCATTACAGTTCTCATTCGCAGAAATGTTTTTGTCCTGTTCTGTAAATGTACCAAAATATAACAGCACATGGGGACCTGGAACAAAAAATGACATTTAACTGGATTCATTAACTCCTGAAAAAGGCCACAGTGACAGTGTGATCTAAGGTGCAATATATTGCGTGGGTGTTTTATTGGATGAACAACATAGCATGGACAGACAGCTCTAAACACGCACATAATAAAGACTGTTTATCATCTGTTTAAATAAACGTGGCCTACATGTTTAAGCCTAGCGTGGAACAAGTCCCTAGAAAATACAGGTAGTGTTAGTTCACCTGAGAATCTCCCATTGCACTAGTCAACAAGGATTTTACTTTTTACAAAAAAGACCTGTTTATTATATGAATTCAAATATGTATTCATAGTTTCTCTATCAGCAGAAGGTTTTTTGTTCCAGTACACGCACGCATATGTCATTATGTATAGTATGGAAGAAAGTAGATTCGTGTTGGCAGATACTGAAGAGAGATGCTCCTAAGGCCAAATATAGATACAAAAAACATACATTGTACATTTTAGGAGTAGATTTGTACATATTTAAAGTGTAATTTTGGAATGTAATATATACGTAATGTAAAATTTAATTGCCCTGTCACTTAAAAACCATGCATAATAAAAAGTACTATAAGGTACACCTATTTTGTGAAACAAGCAAAAAAAAGAAAAAAAAAAAAAACGTAAAATGTTGCCCAGAGTTAAACACATCCTTAAACATACCATATGAGTAGACATGTGCAAGTTTCTATGAATTTGCTGATGTAAAATCCTAGTGATGGCACACTGATACTGCACTGACCTTTGGCATGGCACCTGTCTGATAGGTCAGTACTGATACTGCACTGACCTTTGGCGTGGCACCTGTCTGATAGGTCAGTACTGATACTGCACTGAGTTTTGGCGTGGCACCTGTCTGATAGGTCAGTACTGATACTGCACTGAGTTTTGGCGTGGCACCTGTCTGATAGGTCAGTACTGATACTCCACTGCCTTTTGGCGTGGCACCTGTCTGATAGGTCAGTACTGATACTGCACTGAGTTTTGGCATGGCACCTGTCCAAGGCTAAATTCACTTGTCTTAAACATTCACTTGTCTTCTTAGAGGAAGGCGGCGGTTATTATGATAGACAAACACAAGGAGGAGTGAAGTGTATTGTTGCTGGAAAAGTAGATGTGCTGCAGGATGATGTAAAACTGTCGCTGCATTAAATGCCTCAGTAAAGCTTGTTTCTGTTTTAACTGCACTTTTTATGATTGTAGAGAAACAGAAAAGTCTTTTCACAAATTCGTATACTGTTCCAAATTTATCTGTTGTTACTGCTTGATTTATTTATTTTTCTTTTTTTATTTGTTAAGTAAACTTATTTAGACTTTACATTCACATTATAGCAGTTCTTTCAGAAGAGCTCCAATGGCATATTGTTTAGTTATTTAATGAAGAAGGTTTTGGTTTTCAGATGGAATTAAGATAGAGAATTAAGACATGGTTTATATTAGAAAACCTTGTATTTTGACAGCAGTTTCCTAATGTTATTTCAGAACTCAGATGATATCTGCAGGCCTGTAATGAATGGGTTGGCTTAGGTGCGCATGTACCTTCTAAATCATTAGTGTGCATGGTATGTTCTTGCTAGTGCTGTGTGACCGCTTATCCTACAAGCTTTCCTCAAAATTTAAAACCTAGCAGTTACTGCCATGAAACAAAATTTGCAAGAAAATGAAAATATTTCACAGTGCTTCCACTCAGTCTGCAGTCCCGTTCGCAGCACCCTTCGTGTCACTGTTGCTCATCAGCCCTTAAACTCTTCAGCTCAACATAAGGAATGTGTGCATTTAATCATATTTTGGACAGCTTAAGACCGCGCAAAAGAGGAGGGTCTGTTCCTGCGCTCAGAAACGGCTGCAGGTCCGTGTTTGGCTTGGACACCAATGAATAACATTGTAGGTGGAAAGGAAATTAAAAATGCAGGGTTGTAATTTACAGGAGAGTGGAACTGATTTTAGGCAGCCCCTCCCTTTTCTGCTCTTCTAAAGGCTTGCAAATGCGCCACAGCTGAGCGAGAACTGAGCTTCCTTGTGCTGGCAGGAACAAGAGAGTTGAACGTGTCAGTTTGCCTTCTCTGCCAAGGCACGATGGCACGAGGTAACCGCTTTCTATGCTAGACATATCAAGGCAAACCTGCTTGAATTAGCACATTTTACACGAAGGATCTGTTATTGTAAGAACGTTCCGAGCATATTCCAAATGTGTCTGATTGTGCTTCATGCGGTACTAAGTTGAAAATGTGGACATCGGTGACATTAATAGTCACGCTGTCTCCACACATGGTCTCCATATGTAACATTTATACATGGAAGTCATGGAAGCGCCAGACACGTTTAGAGGTTAAATGGCTCCCGAGTCCGCTGCGCGTCAAATGACACTCATATTCAGTCTGTCACTTCATCGGGGATGTGGACCCCACACTCTGATGACCAGCGCACTGGACTGATCTCGTTTACATGTCATGTGGACCGGTTTCCACAGGAACATGGATGTATCAGAAAGACTGTGAGCAGCTCACTAATACCATCGCATTCTGTAAATGTTATATTTTATGCCTGGCATTCAGGTTAGTAATAGTATGAATCCAGCTGATAAATTTGGAACAAATCATGCATATTTTATCATTGGTTCTGGGTTTAAACACAGAATATTGTTTATCTCCGAATTTGCCATTTTTTCGGCATGAAAGGTTTTCCAGCATCGCTCTTGTCTCACTGATCTTAAGCGTATGAAGTCTCACAGAAGGTAGCTATGACTCTCCAGAAGATGGCGACATTGGCCATAAATGACATTATTTCTCCAGCCTCCATTGTAGAATGCAACAAGTTGCCGGTTGCTTTTTGATGTCGTTTAGAGATGAATTACGTGAGCGGCATGTCTATACATACAGAATCAAGGCAGTTCCACGGTACATACACAATGCTGGTTTACAAATACTCAAGGAGTGTGTGATAAATATTTGAAACAGTGGGGCAGTCTGTGGGGGGCTCTTTGTTCAGAGAGGCGCAGGAGGCATTTCCCTGTCCATGAAGACGAGACCCATGCGATTATGTCGGGGGGGGGGAACCAAAAAAAGGCGTTTCGGGGCTGCGTGGTAGGCCAAAGGAGATGGATGAAGTGGCAAGTGAACTGTTTGCGTAGTACAAACACAAGACGGGGGTCTGCTTCTAATGATCGTGTGGAAGACGCTCGGCACTCGGGGTCGCGCCAGAGGAATTTTCCTAAAAACACAGAGCTCTACCAAGCCCAAGATAGACAGAAAAATAGCGAACAGGGAAAGCGAGAGACCCTCCAGAGAGCCGTGAAATTTTTTTTTTCCGTCAGGGTTTGGCGTGCGCTCGTGGCGCCGGCATGGGTGTTAGCTGACGAGAGGCCGTCGTTCGCAGTTGACGCGGCGGACCCTCGCCGTGTTGCCGGTTGCGCCGGGCTGAAGGATGGACACCGTTATTGTGGGTGGGTGGGTGGTGGTGGTGGTGGGGGGTGTCACTGAAAAGCAGCCCAGGTTGCCTCGCGAAATGCCACAAACTCCGCGCCAGCGGAAGGCTCCCTACTTTGTGCTGGCCCTGCACAGACAGCCAGCTCACGTAAACATCGGTTCATGCTTTATTGCTCCTCTCTTCCTGTTGGGTGTGTGATTAACTTACCACGTAGCGTAACCTGAGCATGAGCAATGTTGTTGTTGTTTTGTTTTGTTTTTTTCTGGTTTAGGCTTCGGAATGTAGGTTACTACGTTAATTCTTCAGCTACATGAAATTTAAATTCATGTGCTGCACGTATTCGCATCACAAAACCTATACACTAATATTAATGTTTTGGCCTCCCAGTGTTTGCAGTGGTTATGTGGACACTTTTGCAGATCTGTGTTTTGTTTTCAGTACAAACAATAATTAATAGAAAGCACGCTTCTTTCTTTCAACCCCGCAGCAAATAGCAGTTCCATGATGATTAAGGTTTTACGGTATAATCTGTAAATGAAAACTTAAGAGTGCCACCACAGGTGAATCTCTGCCTCACATACAGTACATAAACAAATGCTCCCGTTTCTTTACTTTAAGATGAGAGGTCTTAGCAGGATCCCAGGGGTATAGGCCCACAGAGTGTCATTTCCGTCTTTCTTTGCATCGCTCCTGGATGTTTACTATTGCACTTGGGATTTTGTCTCCACCTGCCTCTGAGCAAAAGAGACATAAAGAACAGAGTCGTAAAGATGAGACTCAGTGCTAGTGCTTAATTCCAAAGGGATTTAGGCCTAAATTATTAGCCATGCATGAACATTTGCCTTGCATACTTAGAGTGTAATTATGGAATAGACTTCATAAAATTACAAAGAATTTCCCAGGAAAATGGACAAATGGACAAAAGTTACCTTACTGAATTACAGAATATTTCTAATATGTCAAAATCTGAACTCAAAAAGGATTTCTAGAATAATTATGGATTAGGGTGATTTTGTTGATTTAGTTGATTATGGATTTTGTGGAATTATGAATGTGAGATGTCCTATGAATTTGGTTGTTAGAGAGCTAGTAAATCAATTCAATAGCCCTAAATCTTTATAGTTCTTAACTTTTAAAAGTTGGACACAATCAAGAGATCCTAGTGGGATCCTAGCTTTATTAAAGTCATGATCTATATAATCCATACATCTACTTAGAGAGTACATAGGTTAGGGTTAGCTGAGTTATTAGGAGGATAGTGTTACCTTTTACATTTCTGTGTTTAATAGGAAAAAAGACTTTCTTGAAAAGCTTCCACAGACTTGCTGAAGTCTGTGTGCTCATGTGTGATGGAGCGCAGGGACTTAGTAACGCTAACAAAAGTGAAACTGATAAATTCATCAGCCTCCCTGTGAAAACACATCAAACCCCAAATCTTATGGATAAACATTCCAGGGCCTGTCCGAGCACCACTACGCTTATTTGAGTTTTAATTCGTTTTCGTGCATTTTTACAGATCCATTAACTAAAAATATCTGAACATACACAGAAGCGCTGGCACACAAGAACCAAGAAAAATAAGCCCCGGATAGCTAAGATACAGAGACTGTGTGTTCATTATAAGAGGTAGAAATTCGATTGCCTCATTAATTAGCTCATTGCCTACCAGCTACTCCAGAGTGACAGGTAGGAGTAGTCACTAGAGGACTGTCTGATTATATGTCAAGAGTGCAATAGCGTGTGTGTGTATGTGTGAGTGAGTGAGAGTGATTTATGAAGCACTCGATATGCGAAGGAGCACTATTCAAAGTGTTGTATTTTTAAGCCATGGTGCACATATGTGGGGTATTTGCAGACCAAACCCCTTGAGACATCATTTATCCTTTATCACAGGCACGCTGATAACATCCTCCTGAGCACACTAGGCAAATGTGTACATGGAGTCTGGCAGTGGTCAGCTTCCTACAGTACAGGGCAGGGCAAGAAACATAAATAAGAAGCCAGTGTTTAGATCTCAGTCAGTCTGCTTTTATTTGTTTATAATCCTAGGATGTTAAACAGGAAGTAATAGAACAGCATACAAAGGACCATTTCCTTCCTGTACAGACAGTATTCTAATTCCCACTGCTCCATTACTTTCCACTGTGTCTCCAGATTTCAGTTTCTCTCTGACGTGATTGTGGAGATGGTTGTTTTCATGAAAAGTTTTTAAAGTCAGCTGAAAGGTTTATTTAAAACAATCTAAATGCCTTGCATTAGAGGAATGCAACCCAATTGTGATTGATTTAGTGGAAAGACAAAAAACAGGGCGGGGTCTTAAGACATGTATGTTTAGGAGTTTCAGATTATTTTAGCTCTGTCTTTACTTTGAAGGAATCAAATAGTTGCTATTGCATATTACTTATTGATTAACTTGGTGAACAAATAGGACTTCTTTTTTTCTCACTAGTAAACAGGTATGCTTGGCACTGTAGCGTGACTCATTGCCGAAATCATGTTGGGGCAGTCTGGCATGTGCACTAAGACTAGGGCTTAAGAAGACACAGACGGGTGAACAGACACAGTTACACAACATGAGAAAACACGGTGTGAACAGAAATCTGGCACCAGCGTGTAAACTCAGCTGCTTTACACAGCAGCAAGCTGAGATGCTGCTGCCTGCTACCTCTGCTTGAGGATGGACTCGGACAGAGTGTCCTGAACATAGACACAACCGGGAGCCTTTTCTAGGTCTAGAAGAGAGAGAACGATTCTCAGTGGTAAAAACACACGGTTAAAGAGCAGGCACTTATGAGACTTAAAGAAAGCAAAGTACTCCACAGAAATAGTCATTTTTTCTGTATGCATCAGCAAGATTGTCTGTAAGAACAGCTGTAAGATCTGTTGTACTAATGGTATGACAATTCAGTTTGTGGAAGTCCGCTACAGCCCTTTTGCTTTTTTAATGATGCTGCTTGATGTGAATATTGTGGGAAAGCCATCTAAGTGATTATCTATCCACAGTATTGTATCTCCTTGTCCACTGGTGAAAAACATTTTGATATGAAAATGTCATTACATGGACCATTATTATCAATTATACTGATGCTTTTAGGATTATGTAATGCCACAGAAGAGCTGTATGCAATTGAATCTGAACAGTATTCAGACTGCAGTATGAGTTTGTGATGCATGCAGTCGGCAATGATTATGTATTATGTTACTTTTCCTGCAAGTTATACACAATATGGCTTCTAGAACAGATCAGAAATGTAAGATATGCAGTTGCAACCATACTGTGGAAATATCATAGCATTAACCTATGTGGTTGTAATGTTAATACAGTAATATTTCCATAATAAAACCAAATTAATAAATCATTCTCATCTGAAATTAGCATGAAGCCGAGATTTGATGTGTGCTGCATTTCCAAACACACTAAAAATGGGGGCACTTTGACTCTATACTGCAGGCAACGGCTCTTTTACAAGGAATCGTATAAACCTCAAATTGCTCAGAACAATTCCAATACTTTTGGAGTTGACCACTTTAAAACAAGTTATAAATACTGTTTGATGGCTCTGTCATTACAGGTCGAGTGAGGAGGAGGGGGTCAGCCATCTTGTGGCATCGGGGAAGAATGGCAGTGTTTGATGTGGGTGAGCTCTTTGAGTCTCCATACCGCAAGCTTCTGTACACATAAGAGTGGCACTAATAAAAACACACTCATGTAAACCAGATATACTGTACTTGCATATGTGCACGTTCACACACCACACATAGAGGCTCACATGTGCTCATTGTAAACACACAACTTGCTGAGAGCATAAACATAGCAAGAGTAAGCATGACTTCCATGACACGGCTTTTACGAATGTGTCTTGAACTCTGTAAACATGAGAAACAAGAGCTCTTTGTTGTTGCTGTTTATGCCTTTTCATTACCCTAAAATAGACACTTGGCATCATCTCAATTATCACCCGTCACCAGTGGTCGGCATTTCACATAAGCCACATATCTGATCACTGGGACTCTAGTCACATGGCACGAATGCATCAGTAATGGTCACGTCCCACTTTGTCACCTTCTCCCTGGAAACAGTAATACAGCGCGGATGAACTCTGACCCCTGCCTGTTAGTCAATGTGAGTGGAACTGAAGATCACTGGAAGAGCTGAAGCCTCTCATAAGCTTTCATTGTCTAGCTCAAGCCACGCTTCCAGTAAACAGTTCATGAGTTCAGCCTCGGTCTGCCTAGCATCCACAGCAAAAGCAACAAATTACTGCGTGACTCCCTCTGATGAGAACATATGACGTTTAGATGACTGAGCTGACTCAGCGCTTTGCCTGTGCTCAGACCTTGATTATAGCCCTGGTTTCCAGTGATCCAGGACTCAGATGTTTGGTTCTGTCTTTCAAAGTGCTGATATACAGTCAAACAATGCACACTATTGTGCTGCATTAGCATTTTGCTTCACTACTACATTTTTATGAAATGACTTGCTACAGCCTAGCCTATTGAAAGTTAGATAATATTCCCATTCACTGTGAACATAAAAAACAGAGTATACATCAAATAGCTAAAATAGCTAGTAGCTAAAAGCCTCTACATCAGTAATAAGCCATGTTTTTTTACAATTCATATTTTATATCCTTGTATGTACTGAAATGAAAATTTAATTGGAATTTTTAAAAAATACAAAATCAGGGTCAAAAATGACAATCACATGCTCAAGTTTTCTGTAAGCCCTAATAAACTGTGCGCTAATGTAGTAGCCCCCTCCTCAAATCCAGAAGGCCAGACGAATGCTTTTTTTTTTTTGCTCTTTTTTTTCTAAACGTTCCCATGTGAGTGCGCACACGGAGCCAGCAAGCAAATGAGAGGTTGGTGCGGAGATCTGAGGGGGCCTGGAGTAGTGATTGATGGGATGCCGGAGGATAGAGAGGTTTTGCCGTTGACAGGGAGAACTCATCCAGGCTCTGCCCGAGATCACAGGGCCCGGGGCTGCTCCGCCCGCGGTGAGCAGACCGGCGAGCTCTGCCTCCCGTCTCATCACTCGTTCGCCTCACTCCCCTGCTCAGCTCAGCCCTTGACGGGTGAAAAGGAGGGTTCGCACGGCCACCGTAAAAGCCACTGCATAATGATGGGCTCTCCCGAGATACCGTGCTATTCCAGCCTGGGAATGATTACACAGAAACGTGATATGGAGGGATTTCTGGAACCTAGTATGTTCCTGGCTGTTGCGTTATTTTTATTTATTTATTTATTTATTTGTGCTGTTAGAACAATAACATGGTTCTCACATGAATTTTAATTTGTAGCTTCTACAGTCATCAGACTTTAATTACTTTAATAGCGATTTTAACTGAAAATAAAATTCATTATGTCTGAAAATCGAATATGCTTCATTCTTTGCAAAATGAGTCTAAGAATTTGCAGCAAGCAAAGTGGGGGGTATGCTAAGCTTGGCATACCAGTGGATCTTTTATGGTCTCTTAACATCACAATAAATGACAATAGCAATACAGACACCTCAAATAATGGACAGAGTAGCCCCAGCAATAGGGGCTCTGTTTTATCTAGGGAAAACTAAGGGCTACACTCACATTTATTTATCTAGGGCAGCCTAACATGGCTTAAATCCTTCTCCTCGAGCTCTAATGGGTCCATCCGGCAGAGGGACAGTGAGTCAGCTGTCCGTTTACGTACAGAGATTCTAATCTGATCCGCTCCCTAAATTTTGCCTGATGCAGTTTAAAACCGAAAATGGAAAAGTATAGTCATTGCCTAGTCATATTTCAGTAAGGCCTCAGAAACAGTGTTATCCTGGCTTAATGTTTACTGTATTCCTGGGTCAGTGTTTGTGTAGATTACTATTTCTGTCTTAAAACACTTTTGTCGCATTACCTAGTTTTACCGCTTCTGGTTCACATCTGTGAATTTAATTTACATTTTGCATTCACAATCTGAACGAGGTAGTAGGCATTCAGATGCTGTTACTGTGTTTGACCTGGGACGCCTGACCTCCTAACGGCCCTGTGTTCCTGACCTTCACTGCTACTGAGTCTGCACAGGTAAGAGGTGAGGAAGTTACAGCAGCCTGGTCTGCTGGAACCCAGGCAAGCACATGTGAGGCCCATCTGGGAATGTGTGTATATGTTTCCACTTGGACAAAGCCTGTGCAAGCAGTTAAAACTCCCACTCAAACTTCCAGATCCGAAGGAAATTCTTTAAGGAAATACTTTGTCTGCTGTTTCTTACAGCCTTGCGATTTATGCCTTCTTCATGTTCAAACCAAGGGATCTTTGAATGAGTGGATGTCTAATTCAACCGAGTGACAGTATGTATATTTAACAGTTTATTTATTGAGGAGGGATGTTAAGGTTTATAGGGCAAACCAGAAAGATTGGAAGGGGAGTTGGGTCAGTGTTTTCTGAATCATACATAAACAATACTATAATTACTCAAAATTATTTCAGAGGAACATCAGAACCTTTAAATCACTCCCTAACTCTTATTTGCTAGAAAAGGAGTCTTAGCATACATTTCATATTAACTTCAGTATAAAAATGCCATATTCAGACAATTTTATATATATATATTTATTTATTTATTTAGTTAGTTAGTTATCTATTTATTTATTTGCAGTACAATAGTGTCTGAATATGGCAAATATTGGGGGGGGGGGGATTGGGGCTGGCCTTTAAGGCCTATTGAGGCCTTTAAGAAGCATTGATTGTCACCGGCTTCCTTTATCAGATTGATTTATCAGATTGAAATAATTCACTGGTGTGATTCAGATCATTTATACATAATGTACATTTTAATCAACAATAGCTCTAACAATTTCTTTGCTATGTTGTCATATTCAAGATTTTTACATTTTACAAATTTCTGGAAAGTTTAAAATATATAACTCAGGTAGTGTTTCATTTTCACTGGCCCATAACACAATACCCCTTGTGTACTCCAGACATGAGACAGTTAACCTCTAAGGTTCCCTGATGTGCCCTATTCTGGTTTTTTCCCTTCTTGAAGTATGAACTTGAAATGACTCAATGTAATCAAGTAAATAATAAAAATTTAAAAACAAATCCAGTTAGGAATTCAGTCTGGTTCCCAAAATCTCATTTTAGTAGCATGCAAACAAATGCCTGAGTGAGGCTGCATGAAGAATCCTACTTACAGCTGGGAGTAAGGTAGGGGTGAAGGGTGCATAGACACCAAGGCTCCCGAAAGAAAGTCCATAGAGCGACAGTTTTCTAAACAGCGCCATAACCCAGCTACCATCATTCATCCCCTGGTGGTTAGTGATGAAACGCCCCGGTGACATCAACTACTCCACAAGCTTCCAGATCTTGCTGATTTTCCACTTCTTCGGATCTTCTCGTCTTTCTGGTGAACAATGTTGATAACTGTTTCTTTTGGTGTAGGATATTGTTACCAAACATGTGCCTGACTGGCTGTGATATTTTGAAGTAAGGTAGTGATTGAACATGGCACACAAAGTTACCATAGCCTGACTTGGCTCATTACAGGCGTCATCATTAATTAAGGACGTGACTGTACAGCTAAATTTAACTTGCGCTGATCTTATTTATGATTCACTTGGAATCACACACTCTACTAAGAGCATTAGTAGATTGTGTGACAGAGCTCTATGTACTGTAATTTCACCCTAAAAAGCTCTTCAGGAAATCAATGTACCAGTGGATTTATGATGAACAGTTCCCACATGTACAATATCTGGAAGAGTTGTAGCATGAAAGGAAACACTCCGCAGTATGGCATTATGCAGTATGAAGCAATATAGAAAGAAGAAGATCTGCAGTTGGAGCTGAAGTAGATGGGAGAGGAAGTAGCAGTGGAAATTAGCTAAATATAAGCTGTGTTCCTATAAAAAGATCTAAAAGTGTTTTAAGGACTTAAAACGGATCATTTAATGCATGAGCATATTCTAGGAATGACTTAATTATTTAACATTAACTGCTTATTGCTTTCTTTGAGCACAGGTGGTTTCAAAGGAGTATATCAAAAACTGAGGCATTCTCTGAGACACCCATAGAACTGAAGAAACCATCATTTGCAGGTCTGTCCTCTTTTACCACAGAGGCACAGAATACGAGAGGCCTTGTTCTTTGGTAGTGTTGCATTAAATCAGTGGAGAAAACTTTTCACGCACTGCTTGTGCTACTCGGGAGAACTTATAAGCTCTCAGGGACTAACCGAGACCAAGGGTGATTCAAACTAGTTAAAAATAACATTAACGCCCTTACTAAGGGTTTTCTGTGCTAATATTTTCACTCTGAGCGGAAAAAATGGCCTGGTTAAAGTGCTGATGTGTTTCAGTCTCTTTTCCATAATTCCTCGTTTTTCATGAAATCCCAAAAAGACATGAAGCTCTACAGAGGGTTATTTATGGTTGCATTAATTTGATTTAGAAATATTTTGATATAGTTTGAAAACAGAAAATAGGTGCAAATTGACAGATTTATTACATACATGGTAAGCATTTTGCTGAAGTATACACATTCAGACGGCTGTTACATTTTATTCGATGTATTTATTTATTTTTTTATGTGTGAGGTCCATAATGAAATTACATATAAATCTTTGCCTTCGGCCTTGACTCAGTTTCGCACAAATTAATGAAACAATCATATGGAAGCAATCTCTGTGAACCCCTGTACAGACAGAAACCAGGAGCTCAATGAAGAACATCCTCAAACTCGACCACTCATTTGTTTTTATTACCTATTAAGTGAAACACCTCATTTATCAATGTCAGCGTCTGCACAAAATGATAGCTGTCCTCATGTAAATCAGCTAATCTGACGAATGGCTCAGAATTAAGTGGCTGCTTTCTTATGAAATGCTCACTCTGTCGGTCGGCTGCCCCTGCTAACCCACCCACGACCGGGCCGTTTTTCTTTCTGCACTCAAGCTGGCGAACTGACTGACAACAGTGTGAAACAGGTCTGATTAGACACAGAACAAGCCCTGTTCCCCACCACATAAACCAGTCAGCGGTGGAGGTGGTAATACCAGCACCCTGGAATGAGAGTGGAGCTCCCACAACAGCGCAGCACAGCCACCACTGTCTTCCAGCGGCCTGGGTCGTCTTCTTGCGCTTACTGCATTTAGATTAGTCCAAAAGATCCTACCTGACCACACATTTTCTGTGAATGGAACGGAATAAGTGATAAAAGGAGTTTGCTGAGGACATACCGCTCTTGAGAATGCTCACCTAATTAATGGATACTTGGGCGAACATGCCATGTTTCTCTTCTCAGGGTGTGAAGTCACTTATTTGCTAAAGGATAGTCAAAACAATGTCAAAATGCTGCCTTCAAAAACAAAGGTGCAAATTTTTTAAGCCATCTATTTATGAGAAATAAATTTATTATTAATCAAATTAATATTTACAAGATTAAAAAACAACCTGCCATATCTAATTTGATAAGTATAAGGTCCAACAGTAACACTTTTATTAGAGACAAATATCTCACAACACTTACATTTACACTTTAACAGAATTCAGATATTCAGAACTCAGTACTCAGAACTTGCCACTGATATACTGCCAAATTTTGTTGTAAATGAATCTATTTGTAAATGAATCTATTTTCAAATGATGCAGTGATGTTGAACAAGTGCTTTGACCAGTAATTTGAATTGTTGTCTGCTTGTACTAATGCCCTCCCAATTGTTTATATAAGATTACAGCCTAAGAAAGCTCTTTTCTGTAATTTTGCGCTATAGTGTGACAGCACTATTCCCTTTCCAGTGGAAGCAAAAAGGTTTTGTTTGCCTCCCAGCATTTGTTATTCTCAGGGAAACTATGAAGCTACAGAAGTGGCCTTAGAGCCTGCAAACTGGTCCTACAGGGCCAGGAAAAAGCCACTGGAGCCAGACGAATGAAAAGCAAAGAGCACAGACACCGACGCCGACGCCGCTCGGCTCCCAATCTGGTTCCCGTCAGGGTACATCAAGGGGACACCCGCAACGCAATCTCCAAACGGCCTCCCTCCCCTCAGCCATACGTGTCTCACTGACAAGGCGACTGAACCATCGCCAGCTCTCCGAAGAGGATGTTTTTTTCCGCCGTATTCCTTCTTCTACCCCCCTTCTTGAGTTGGAACTGACCCGCACGGATGAGGATCAGTTCTGTATGACAAGATAATTGTACCGTCATTTCCAATATCTATGTGATGAAGAGAGAACTCAAAAAGGGGAGAGATATAAAAGAAATTTCAAACTTTCCATGTGGCCCAGAGCTGAGTCTAAAAACCCACATTCACATGGGCATGCGTGCTTTATAATTGTCTTTAATGAGAAAGCAGTGATTATTACGTGATTTATAAGCATTAAGTGCTTCCTTGGTATCTGTTCCTGCACAGCTTTAGAACATCTGTTCAGTCATTAGGGATTTATTTCCTGATACTGTCCGTTAACACTAACAGCCACCACAGCGCGAACAGTTCTCTGGGATATTTTTCCCGACATCATTCTGGGGACACAAAGAAATCCACTTTTGCACACCAACCTGACATAAAAGCGAATTAAGCATATATACACAGTAGCTGCTCGGAGCTGTGTTTGGCCGATCTGACCTAGGCACAGGATGGATTTGTTTAACCCTGGATGTCAACCTGTGCAGTGGAGATCATACGAGCGTCTAATGTCTACCAGATGACTAGAGAATGAGTCCAGGCAAACTGAACTGAAATGTAGACTGGGAGAGGTGTTGCTGAAACGCCAGCCATACAGGGTTAAAGTGTTATCACATACTTCATTACACTGCCAGCAGCATGTGTTTATAAATAGGCCTACATAAAATATGGGCCTCTAACTACTGTGCTATAGATATAGAGCTATAAATAGCTGTTGGTTGTGAATAAATGTACTAATTGAAAACAGACTGATGCAACAGACATGATATCATGGCGCTGGATATGCAAATGTATTTGACTCTGCATGCGTCCTGTATATGAACACTTTCCCACAATAATACACAATTACCGACACCTTATTTTGGTGCTACAGTCTAAAATAGAGCGATTATGTACTCAGTTAGGTGGCTAAATGTTTGTCCACTAAATTGAGTGCTGCGTAGTCATTGGAGTATGCCAGGCAATGTCTGGATGACCAACCGCAGTCTTGGAGGATAAACGAGCTGCTGTTAGTAGGATGTACAGCCAATGATTGCTCTTTCCATAATGCATATTCATCCTGAACACAAATAAATAAATAAATATTCAAATCCAAACATAGGGGCATCTTTGGTAGGCCAGAGGGCCACCCAGGACGGCACAGGGGTTGGCTGCACATTTTTTAAAAGGTTACTTTACAAACATCCAAACACAAAAAACAAACATCAGCGCCACAAATATCCCAAAGCTCATCCGGGGCTGGGGCAAAAACTAAGATATAGATTACATTTAACATTATAAGAAAGTTAGATAAACGACCTAACAACAACCAAAATGTCCATGAGGTTGTAATCCTACCTTACGTAGCCTTGAGCTGTTGTTTCTATTGCATTGTTAGTCCTCTTAGTTCATGCTGTCACTCCTTTTTTTTCTAAAGTAGATTAGATTTTTCACACTTGCATAATAACACGCTAAAACATTGATGGCCTATTACTGTTAGTAAGTTAGCACCCACTATATAAGATGATATATACTGAGAAAATTAATTATTTGAAAATCCAGAATAGAATCCTATTCTTTTCAGCAAGCTTCCAGAAGAACAACTCCATAGAGTCAACTAAACGTCTTGGCCATCCTTCCCATTCAATGAAAAGATTTAACCTTGTACTCGAATGACCTGTAAGGGAGAATGAAAAACTGAGTGGAAAATTCGACAGAAAAAAAAAACATTTTATAAAGGACATAAAGGACATTTTATAACCTAACTACTTGCAATCAAATAGGGACGCTGCAGTGCATGTTTTATTTAGACTAAAATGCATCACAGACACAAGGGAGCTTTCTGTGTCTCTTCATGTAACTTACAGTACTGGACCTCCAACACTGATCTGTGTAACAAAGTAGAAAACAGACCCCTGGGTTTGAGAAAGATGTTAGGTGATGAAAGCTGACTTGAGGCTGCCTCCTGTGAGCACACCCCTAGCCAAGAGTTGCACCTGGTTCTAAGGAAGTGGCCAAGCATACTTCCTTTTCCCCTTGTGACGTCTTTTTACATCCTTGTTTCGGCACCTAAATGGTCTGGACAGCTACAGCGACTGCAAAAATCTACACTCAGACACTCCAACCAACCACGAGAATTATTCAACAAAAGTGTGTAGACTCGGCTAGTTTTGAAACGGCGTACATTAAAAAGGCTCTCTTGTTCCCCTCCATGCCCTTTGACAGAAACACGGTGCGAAAAATGAAACGTGTTCGAAGTTACAGTTGTGTAGACCTCAAGAAGTGGCTTTTACCAAGTCATACGGTGACACCGGGATGAAAAACAAATAAAACGCCCTGTTAGAAATGAGTAAAGTATAAAACATCTATTCCCAAGCTCAGGTCACTTACAACATCATGTCATACTGGAAGTTCCCATATTTAACAAATTTCAAAGTGGCTCTGATCATCAGTAACAACGCATGAACTCACTGCTTGTTACTACACATTAATCAAAGTGTCAGCTAAGAAGAGACAAAGCTTTTGTTTTGAAATAAGCCTCCAACAAGCTTCCAACCCAGTACATCTATTAGGGGGTTAAATAAACACAATTTGCTAATAGGGCTTGTATTCCTGAGTGGGAGGAAGCAGAATCACTTTTAGTTCTTCCATACATGTGCAGGTCTAACACTTTTAGACCTGAACATGTATGGAAGCAATCTCTTAGAAAAATGTAAACACTCAGTGTGTGTGTGTGTGTGTGTGTGTGTGTGTGTGTGTGTGTGTGTGTGTGTGTGTGTGTGTGTGTGTGTTTGTGTAAACTTTGGTGACCAACGCTAGTGCAGATGCTGTACACACTGTCAGATTTGGGGGTGTGGATGTGCACATCTGGAGAGAATTTATTGTATAATTCAGCCTATTATTGGTGTGGGCTCCGCTTAAGTAGCCTGAACACAGTCATGGTCCAGTCCTCAAGACTACAAGTGGCCCCTGCCCTACACTAATAAACCCAAAGGAGTTGGGAGTGCTAAACTCACTTGGAGCTGCATAAACATTTCCACCCAACCCCCTGCCATTATTCAAGGAACCTTGGTACATAGATAATTTGCGAATAACAGAATAACAAATAAAATCCTTACAGCAACATAAATAAAAATACTATATATACATACATGTGGGCTCACAAAAAAATGTGGTTCTTAAAAATGGCATGCTTTATATAGCTTTTTGTTGTTCCTCAGGATTTTAAGAGACGAATTTGTCCTTGATGTTACTAAGGTAATATAGTGCATTAATTCAAATGTGACACACTCTCTTGCACTGATAGTCACTTACAACCAAATTCTAACCTCCGTGGCTAATTAAAGATAATGTATCATAAAAACACGTTATACAGACTTTTTTACGGTGCAGCTTTATTTTGACCCCTAAAGCCTTGGAAGCATTGTATCTCTAGGTTCATCCCATCTGCAGAGCTAAATGTTTCATTTTATCTCTGTTTTCATGACTGAACAGCATTTTTCAATGCCAGTAGGTGGAGGAAAACCCTAATGAATGTTATCATGTTATTGTGGTTACTGTGATAGCCAAGAAGCACTATTGATCCAAATACGTGCTTGCAACAAACAAGCAAAGGCAGCTACTCTGCCTCCTACAGCACTGTTGAAACCACACTGTTGTGTCTATCTTGTGAGGAGATATCTCTGTTGACTATAGCACATGTTCATTCCCGCATATACATGGCCTTCTGAAGTTGCTAGAATTCAGGGCTGCTAAGATAGAGTGACTGGCACACTGAAGAATGTCTAGTAAATTGCCCGTATAGGTGGAACCTATAGGCCTGGGGGTCGTGTATTTTCCCTTGACTGGATTTCCCTGTTTTCTCCCGTTTCCCCACTCTTGGTAAGTGGATGTGTATAGGGCTATCACTTCAGTTCAGTTTTGCTAGGCTGTATTGTCAAAATGCAAGCGCAAATGTACAGTTTACGTGTGAATCACAGTAGACAAAACAAAGGGGAGTAATATGTAATATAGAAGTTACAATAAAAGTAGTAGAACAAGATATCACATTGACACAATAAAGCATGTTTGCAAACTTTTAAAAAAGCTGGACAGTACTGATTCAGAAGGATAAATCTTGAATACTGTTAATTATCACACTGAATAAATTAGTATTAGATGAGAAAATTGGCAGTTATAAAATGACTATTTCCACATTGGCTTTGAATAGTGGAACCTAGCAGCATATATACTACCTCTCTCTAGATACTTTCTAGATACTCTCTGCTTAAAGAGATACAAGGGGACTGCTAGCAGACATTGTGTTATTTGAACAAAGGAGTATGCACTGATGTGAGATGATAATGCACCAAGAATCAGGCATGCTGACAAAGCCCATGGGCTAATTTGACAGACTGCAATAGCATAAACACATACTCAGACATTAAAGGGTTGGGAAAGGTTCTGAACTAAGGACAGGGAACCGTTTGAACTTGCCCAGATGGCAGTTTGTGTATGATAGGAATAAAAGAAATAAGGTAGAGTGTGTTGGGATATACTCATCTCCCACTGTGAAACAACCAAGTGGCTTGAGAAGACGGTTATAAAACTGAAACAATGGGCCAAAATAGGTTAACATGTGAACTTGTATTATTTTACATGACCAGCCTAAAAGAGAAACTTTCAGACAACCAAGGGCTGAACCCTCCGTCAACTTCTTTATGGCGAGTCTCCAAGCTGAAGAGTAGAGTGTCTTGGGTGAAAACTCTCAATTAGAACATCTGTTAAGATGTATTTTTCCTTTAGCCAGTGTCACACCCATGGGGAACAAGGTTGGATGCAATTGTGAGACATTTATTAACAAAAACTCACAATAGTTCAGAAACAGGGTGAAACACTGGAAAACGTCAACGTCAAGAGACTTTGTAAACAGCATCAGCAGACTGAATGTATAGCGAGTGAGTAATTAGTCACAGGTGTATAGAAAGAAAGAGAAGAGGGTGGAGCCGCTAATCAATAGGACGCCGATGCTGAGCTCTAGTAAGTGGGAGGGGCCGGGCTCTGGAGCACTGACAGCCAGCAGCTGATAAATCATTTCCTGATGCCTAAATGCAATGGAGAAACCCACATACAAAGACACATAAAGAAGGACTAATTACAAGATAAAAAAAACTAAACCAAAATGCCATCAAATATTTGTGGTTTCTTAAAGGGTGTCATCTAACTACCATTCTTGACAAGGGATATGAAATGTATTGTGAATATGCACATTAATCAAACAGGATATGAACTAGCCACCAAATAACACCTTAAATGTGTTTCCAATATTTGTAGTCATAAAGAGACAGGACAATCAACTACTGTTAAAATGCACGTCGTGATTAACACATAGCGCGATATAGCTGGAGTGCCATCAGTAGGTGTCTAACCACATGATTATCAGCAACCCCAGTAGGAATCATATTGATCTTCAGACCAAGGAAGTGTTTGCTCAGCAAGCTACAAAAACAGAGCGCTTGGGAATCCCAAACCATCTATGACAGGAAAGCACTTGGGTGGCCTAGCCTGACTTAGATCAGAAGAGAATTCTGAACACTCTAACCTCTGGACATGGATATGCAGCATTTAAAAAAAAAAAAAGTAGTTTGTTTTTTTCCCTGTCTCTTGATTTTTGTATTACAGTTCTTACATGAGTGAAGATTCTCCCTATTGTCATTGCCCAGTTGATATAGTTTGTAGATTTAGACTATGGGTAATCTCATGGTGTGACTTGGGTCATCGGCTCAAATTATGTCCCCATCTAGCAAAAACGGTGGCATCCATGACCTGGACTTCTGAGTACATGCTCCAGTGAGCAAATCCCACCTAAATGAACAGGGACTAATGCTAATGACTCCCTCAAGATCCTATAATACCTCCATGGCCTACTCTAAAGGAGTATAGGTTGCAAAGTCTTGGTTGTTTCAGGGTTGTTACAGACTTGTCCTGTGTTTTTAACCCTACTCAGCCTTCTTTCCTTTCTAGTCTGAAGGATCTTAATCCTGGAACACTAAACCATCCTACAGAGTGAAACAAAACAATATTTGCCTTTCAAGACCTTAGAGACTTGAGACAAAATAAACATGGAAAAGGGGGACTCAACATGGGCAATGGAACATTCTAGAAATTTTTTATACATTCATTATTTTGCATACACAAAGACTCACTCACTGTTGGACATCCATCACGAATCAAACTGTTACCACAGCGCATTATGACCTATTAGGGTGAAATTATGAAGAAATACGTTCTAGCATAACACCATCCTATACATTTAATGACGGTTTTACCACCCAAAGTATACACACATGTAATGGACCAGTGATGGACCAAAGGCAGAAATGCTTCTAATCACTTAGACTACATTGATACTGTATATTATAGGCATACAGTCAAACAGTTATCCTCATGACATTTGACATGTTTTGTACTTTAAATGATTGCCAATCATTTCTAAGGTTTGAAAATCAGTCGGTGCTACAGTACAGTAGTTGTACTATCATTTTCATCAAGTTTTTTATCCGCCTAATTCTGACCGTCTTACTGATTGATGTACTTCTGTGTAAGGTGCCTGTCCACTTGTAGCTAAAACAACCAATTCAGTGTCTGTCAATAATTATGTTTACATGCACACCAATGGTTTGATAGTATTCTGACTAAGCTGGCAGACTAAGCTGTGATGTAAACATTGTGGCGCGATCATCAATCTGAATAGGGTTTAAAATAAATTGTCCAGTCTAATTTGAGTGGCATTATTAAAAGTAGACATGAAATACTTACATTGAGCCACTGATTCACTGATTCACAAGTTCTGTTGAAATTTTTGAGGACTTGCTTCAACACCACTCTTTGTTGTTATCTTTATTCTATTCAATTTCTTAGACTGATTAGTAGCACAATAATGTATGGCCCTGTCTGTCTGCCAAAACAGAGGGCTGAATAAAAGTGTAATATAAAAACATTTTTTGAATGTAATAGGGCATTGTAGATAGAGGTGTTTCTAGCAGAGACGCAGTGGCTGGCATGTGTGAGATTCACTCAGGTGTTCCAGAATGTCTGAGCTCAGTGTCTCTAAGCACAGAACTACTGGTGAAAGAGAAGACCCGGATGCAAGCCACAGAAATTATACACAGGAATATTGGCAACTGGGAATCCTAGAATTACAGGCAGCAATTTATATGTTCAGTATTTGGCAGATATTTTTATCCAGAATCCCTTACATATTTACCACTATGAAAATTTGCTTTGCGCTTAGTAGTACTGCACGCTACCCACTCTACTAGGTGAGCTGCGAAGAGGTCGCGAAGCAGTCAGTGAAGGTGACGGATAATTAAAATAATGAAAACGCGTTCAAACATAGAAAAATAAAATATATATGATTAATAGGCAAGTTACACTTCAGCAAAAGCCCCTTAACTGTGTGTTTTATTTGATCTGTATTAGAATTTTATAAATCTTTCATTCTTTTGTTGCTTATTTAGATTAGCACATTACAGTTTCCCATACTTCCATCACTGCATTCCTGCAATACTATAAAACTTATTTACAGTGAAGAATGAAATATAATGTAAACAGAAATGCAAATGTAAAGCAATAGGAAAATGTGGATGTGATTTACATAAAATATTTCACGTCTGTCCTACGCCACTCGCAAATCACTGGCTGCCTGCTCTACAGCCATTTTACATCCTCCAGCGATTCATCGGTTAAAACGTCAGCTATCTATTAGAAACACATGTCTCATATTGAACTCTTCCCCTCCACTTCAAATAAATCAAGCACACTTGACACTCCAGTTTATTGAAGCGGTATTACTTATAGCCACGCACAGTCTGCTGCGTCTTAAACGTTTACATATTTGAGATGACAGATTTATATTAAAAAAAACCTTACATAATACAAATTTAAATTAATTCCATTCTGTAAAACAGATTAATAATGAAGGAAGGAGAGCAGCTATGAAATGGTGGGTCCCTATTCCACTGGTAGGACTAATGTTTCTACTAATTTGACAGAAGAACACAATGAATAAAATACTTTGCTGTAAAAATGGCTCCGGAACCAATAATTGGGAAACGGTCGTCTTCTTACTCACTGCACTGTCTCACTGGGGCTTTGCTGCTATAGAAAACAAGTGTAGAATTCCTTTTCCTATGATGTTTCACCCATAAAAATCACCCATACAATTGTGGAGAGTGTGCAAATACCAGCGTAATACACTGTATATGTTTAATACACAAGCAAATCATGAAAAAGTAACATTAAATGGAAGAAAAATCATGAAAAAATAACTTTGCACAGGGTCTGGGATTCTACAGACTTCAACTGTATTTGATGCAGTGTCTCTTATAAGCTTGAATTAGTGTAGATGATGTGCATATTCCAGTTCTTCTCTGTTAAAATAGTACAGTCTGGCAGGATTGACAGGGGCCAACAAGCAAAGTGTGGAAATATAGGCTAGCATTAAAAATGATAGATGCTTTGATGTTCATACTGTGTTGGTGCCATTTCATAAATATTTTGAAGAATGTCAGTTAATGCTGAAATTCCAGGGATGTGCCCTGTACAGAAAAATAAACACCAGTTGCTGCTCTGTTCAGTCCTGGATGAAAACTTGTTATTTTGCTCATACCATTGGCAGGATTTCACTTCAAAAATACAGCTTATTTTGCTATGCTTCAAAATATTATACCCATGTCAGTTAACATTAAGACACCTGCGGTGTACAGCACACTCTTCTGCCCTGGTGCTAGCATGTTCCCTGGGGGAAAAAAAGCCACAATATATCTATTTAAAATATTTTTGGAAAATGTAAACTACTGGAAAAACTATTGGATCACAAATTGAACTTTAATGACATAAATCAAAGAATGAAAATCTTTAGCTATCTATCCTAAACCTTAAACCTTGGCAACCAAAAGCAATGATAGCTTGACCCTATGGTAACGTGATAAGCTGTCCAGCCCAGTAGTGAGCAGACCCCCACAAAACTACATTCCATACTAGTATAACAGCACAAGTACACCAGTACACCGCAGTAAATGGCAAAATTATTGCGCATCCATTCTGAGGCACGCCTAAGAAACCCCACTATGGCCACATCGAATGCCACTAACATCAGGTAGCACTTAAATCTCCCTCACCCCAACATATGACTAAACATGCTGCCCAGTAAGCAAACAAGGTAATTCGGACAGTGCTCTGTGTCTCACATCGGCCGTCACAACGAGATAAAGATGCCATTACTTCAATAACAGGATATGGTCAGAGTTTGCAATACTGAAAATCTGTATAAACAGCATTTTTAAGAGATGTTTTGGCTATGGTTTTGCTGCCCTCATTTATCCTTTAGGTCACTTTGTCATGCAGTCAACTGCACTTTACAGAACAGTCTAGCGTAATGGAAAGCAGAAGCAAATTAATTTAATATTGCCATTAGATTGTTATTCCCCAAATCAGGAAACAGACAGACCACAGCAGTGCATGGCTTAATGCTCTTAATGCTCCTCTCTATGGGAAAGCCTTGATCTACATACTTTTGGTGAGATTACTGGGAGTGTGTAACCCAGTGTAAAACAATTGGTCTTCAAACCACTTGCTGAAAGTATTCTCCTAAAACACAGACTGGCCACTGAACAAGCCTTGGCTGATATATTCATAATACTACCATAAACATGACCTATTGCATAAAGGACTGTTATAAGGTAAAAGGCATTCATCATGGACCTAACAGTTCTGCTATAGTACACGAAATTAACTAAATATTAAACATCATGAACTGGTTAATGTATAACTAGTGCTAATCATGAAGCAAAGGATATAGTTGGAAAGGAAAGCTGGACGACACTCACAAGAGGCCCAGGGGACTTCAAAATGTGTGATGAAATTCAGTATCCCTGAAGTTCACTTAACAGAAGCACAGATTCTCGCAGTTTCCACAGCTGGCAAACGCAAAAGAGGTAGAGAAGGGTTTAAGTAATAAGACTGCAATGACTTCCAGAGAATAGGGGCCCCTTGTCCCGGCGTTCCAATGAGCCACATATCACAGTCATACTAGTCATTTGTTTTCTGGATCATCTAAAATTCTGATCTGGCGCCACTGTCTGTTGCCAATTAAAGGAAAAGTCTCTAAGCAACACTGACCATCTGCAAGGTGGGTCTAGATCTCAGCCACGATTTATTGTCTCTCTTTACAGAAAAGATATTCTAGAACACCTAAATAATGACACATTGTGCAAATTGCATGCAATGACAAGCTTCGTCAACAATTCCTTGAATTCATGTAAGACCCCTTAATGAATTGTTTCTTAGATCACTAGATTTGTACACAACTGTGAGATGTTCATCTGCATAAATTTTCTTCACTGGCATTCTTCAGACTGAATTAGTCACTGAACTGCAGGGTACCACCTTATGCTGCATTTGTGGTAAAAAAAAAAAAAAAAAAAAAAAAGTAAAGTTCCATGGAATAACACCATATCCTGCTCATTTCTCTGCCAAATGTAATTATAACATCTGCATTACACTTGAAGAATGGCTCGTGAGCGAGTACCATGTCATCAAATGCACCTCCATAAATCAGCAGCGAGTGAGGACAGGGGGTAGTTGGGAAGTTAATCCCGGCACGGGACTGGGAGGTCTGGGATACGGCGCAGAGCCACGTGGCCCATGCTCTGGACCTGATTATTCACATTAGCGAGTGACTCCAAAGGCTTATGAAGAACTTAGAAATAGCACTCCCTGTCAGCAGCAGCCATCAACCTAGTGAGGACTGCAACCTTGAAACCATATGTGAGCTAGAAAATAAAGAATCTTCATAAAGAATCACCTATGAATCGTAACGGATTAAGTTGGCGTCGGCACAGGCGTTATAACACTATATTAAATGCATACTGTACATTAGAGTACAGTCATGGACATCAGTTGTAACTGGATAACAGGTACAAGTTGCTTGTACTTTTCTTGAAAACAAGACTAGTTGTCAGGCTTTGTTTAAAAGACCATACCCGCCAAGACGTAGCACATGCTTGGCTTTTTCCTCTTTTCTATGGCGTATTATGGTTGATATCTTCTAAATGAGCACATCTTCCTAGAAAGCACATCAATGGCATTTTAAAGGCTCAAGGACAAGTCTGACATCTTCATCTCTGCATTATCTCTTTTTCTGCCTTTCCTCCTACTTTCACATTCATTCTCATTGATTGCTCAGAGGAAGAATGACTGTCCTGTACGTTTATTGGCCAGTCGATGATCTGATTTGTAACTAAGATCACACAATTTGCTCCGCTAATTCACTTCAATGTTATTAGTTCCACTCAAGTTCACTGGGAGTGTATTATTACGTCCTATTCCTCTGCAATTACAGTTAATAATGAGGGAGCTGTACTGTTCCATTATGCTCTCAGCCATGAGTGCAGCCTCTACACTGGAGGAGCTTCTGTGTGGTGCAGACAGTCTTTTTTGTCTAATCTGTCATTTGTCCAGACTCACCCTCTTAATGTATGCACTGGAATTGCTTGTATTTGTATAGTGCACATGCACTACTCTTTTAATCTTTTAATACTGCATGTTGAGTGATGGAGAAAGGAACTTATAAAGATACATTCTTCATAAATAAACTGTACACATACACAGAATTGGAAAACACCATATAGTTACACTTTTGCACGGCACTGCCTTGCAAGTGTATATAATTGAAAGGATATTGCTGCATCTATATGGAAACCCACTGTTATTCATCCAGGCCAAGGAGAATGTCGAGGAGGCACTTGAAAGTGACAGCTTTTATGAAAGAAGTACTGTAGGAGAGCCATTATTCCCACTCTCTCTCTCTCTGAACCATGCAAACACAGTTCAGCATTACTGAATGATTAAGTGCAAGACATGTACTAAAAACATCAAAACCACTGATGTTAGCTTGTCCACTGAATGAGGAACTACCAAAAGAGGAACAAATGATGTAATAAATTGCCATGAATATAAGCCATTGTACATGTCAAATGCCACTCATTATGACCACCCATGTAGGAGAGCCATTCCACTATAGCAGTGTCTCTGAGGACAATCGCAGAGGTACGTGAGCGCTGCCTTATTGACCACACACGTAAGCACAATCATAAAAGAGGGAAAATATAAAAGGGAATAAAATAACACATTTCCTTGAAACGTTAGTAATAATAGAGGTTCTTTTGAAATGAACACTGTATCCGGAGTTCATAGCGCTCCAAGGTTTGCTCTTACACTTCCAAAGCAAGCAATCCAAGAATATCAGTTCCCAACGCAAACCTTTTCCAACAAAAGAGCCACCCAATAGCATTTATAGCGACACGAGTACAAACTGAAGTGAGAGAAGGTGGTGCTCCAGTCGAGATGCTATAACACCTTGTTTGCTCGCCGACGCCTTTAGATCTAAGCTGATTTTATGGTTCCAACACAGCACAAGCTTTATTATTTAGATTTTCATTACTATTAAACAATTATTGTTTATATAGTTTATTTTTTTATTATATCATGCAACATATTGATATATAAACTGATGGGTGCTAATCAATCTTTTTCATTCCAGGTCTGGATCTCATGCAGCCTTCTAGGTCCTCGCTACCTGCCATAGAGTCAAGAGAAAAGCAAATCAGAAAAGTCAACCGGGACATATTTTTAGCTGAGCTTGGTACCTTTTGCATGTCTAAATAAAAACATGAGCTTGCTCCAGGCTTGCCTTTCAAATGTCAAGAAGAGGAAAAATACATCTATTTGTAGTTCAAATTAAGTCTGGCCTGAATTAAGACATTTGAGCAGAAAAGAAACACTTCTAAGGTGTTTAATGTTTCACATATGGTCATTTGCTCAGGGTCAGACATGTATGGAATGGTCAAAAAATAGCATGGCAAATATGTGTTGGATCCAAACCCATGGTTTAGAGTAAATGGGTATCTCAACAAATCAAAGCCAGAAAAAGGGTCAAAGTGAAATATCCATATTCATCAAGTCAGTTTTTTCACACAGGCTGCTGTTTATAAAATATACTATAATGACATCCAACCTAATTAAAGTGTCTATGAATTCTAGGGCAGTGTAATCCAAAATCCAGTCATCACTGGTTGGTCCAACAGCAAACACACACGTCTCTGCAGGCTATCTTCCTTACCCAGCATCCAACACTAGCTGACCGAATGTCATGATTACTGTTGAATCATGACCTCTCAGGGTGATCAAACAGTCTCTAGGAGTCTGAAATCTATGGATTGAGCAGACCACCAGAACAGCAAATTGTTGGCACCAGGGTAGATTCTTTGGTGTGCCCATTAAATCATTCTTCCATATTCCCATCTCAGTATAGCAGTAGGGTAAATATTTGAGTAATACACACTGAAGGTACAGCTCTGGTCCCAAGCCAAAATCACCACTACAGGCAAAAATGCCTGAAAAGAGGGCATTCACCAGCCACCAATCACCACACATTTGGCATCCGAGTCCTCACAGGGCAGATCTGGTTTTTGTAGCTTGACCCGAGGCTAACAAACTAATAAGGGAAACTCTTATTTAGGGTTCGTATTTGCAAGTTCTTATTCATTGTGTAGAATGGACTCAGGCCTTCTGAGATTGAGTCTACTGGTATTTAAACAGGCAATGTGCAATAAGATTTGAGAAAACCTTTACAAACGGGAAAACAGCCCAGAGCATTAGTTTCTGTTTCACATGGCTAATTGTGCCAGATGGAATATTAGAGCTGCTGCATGTATTTTTAAAAAAGTATATAAGCAAGAGGTCAAATATAAGGCCTGTCTAGCCAGTAAACTGTAGAACCCCAGTCTTCAGTGATTTAGCAGAATACTAGTCCACAAACATTTAGCAACAGAAATGGATTACTGAAAAAGTGTATGAAAACAACATCCAAGCTTTACTCAGGAAGAAAAAATATTCCCCTTCGTGGCGACATGAATATTTGGCTCAATGTTTGCTATGTCTCTTGCACAATGCTTTTGGGGTTAACCATAAATCACAGTGACAGAGCTGGCTTTCATTCTACATAGAGTGGTTTTGCATAAATGAATGTGGAGTTTTACTCCTAATTCAATCTAATGTGACAAGCACCAGTATGCCCAGTGCGTATTCTTCATATTTCAGGCTCCTGCATTGCAGAAGCACATAGCAGTTGTCTCATGCAGGTATTTACACTATTAGCAGCACACAGAAGAGATGCCTGCATGGCTGAAACTTAAACCCGTAATCATGATGTCTGGGTGTCCTCAGGCACGAAGAGCATTTTCGAGCTTTACAAGTCTAATGCTTTGCGCTAGAATGCGTCACTAAAACCATTATGACGGGATATTGAGTTATTCATCTTTTATTATTATTTCCATTCCTAGATTAGATTTTCCATGCTATTTGACCTATATAAAACTAAATTCAGTTTTCAGAAAAGATGTATTTTTGACATGGAAAATGGACGAAATTAAAAAAAAAAATGTTTATGTAACTTGACATCTATCACGTGTATGGGCATATCTGTTTGATTTCAAAGCTATACATATCCACTATCTGTTCACATGATCGAACGGCCCAAATCCCTCTTTCTATTTGTGATACAGATTGAATTTGATCACAGCACTTGGTGCACATTAGCATGATCTTTCCATCTGAGGTTTGGGCTGCTCTAAAATGTGCTCCTAAATTCGACACATCCAGTCCCTGACAACGCAATCCAACTGTGGGCTATCAGGTTTGGACTCACAGGCTTCCGTACATCATGCTTGAGTGCACAGTCATGTATCACTGTCCACACTCACGCCTCAGCAGTGCACACCTCCCCTCCTACACGCCTCCCCTCCTACACCCACACTACTCTGTGCACTTCCACAGAAATAGTGGTGCTTTTCTCACCTTCTCGCCCTTATTCTCAACACCTGAGAATGTCAGCCAGCATCTGCAGCACAGTCTCTGGAATGAAGGCTTGTTCTGTTGCTTCATTCATTTCACAATTTCACCGATGAACATTTGTTTGTTTGTTTGTTTGTTTGGTTTTGATTTTGGTTTTTGATCATATATGCATTCATGCATGTGATGTTGTTGTTTTTCTACATGTGAGCACTTGGGCTGTTCCAGGCTATGTGTTTATTTATAATAAAATGATTTATTTCAGCAGCCTGAAAACATGCATGTAAAAAGTCACTTCAAAAAGATTGCAGAAAAAAAAAAAAATCTGAATCAAGAATTAATATCTGTAATGTAACCAAACCTGTTTTGAATTACATAGATTTCTGTATGAATGGCTTCTAAAATGTGAGCTGATCTTCTTCCAGGTAATTATATTAAAAATAATTTAAAAAACATATTATTTAATAAGCAATATTCATAACATTTTATATAGCAATATCTATATTGATCTTATAATTTAATTAATCAAGATCATTAAATGTAAAAGGATGTGAACTTTTAGGAAAATCACCTTGTTAAAAGAAAGAAATTGGATTCCAGGCATTTCAGGTGTAGGCTGGACCCGCCTTACCATAGAACACCTGGATTCTTGTAAAGCTGCTTTGAGATAATATCTGTTGTTAAAAGCACTACATAAATACAATAAAATAGAATTGAATTAAAAATGCACAGTTTTGGTTTTATACTCTTAACAGCTTAGCAATGTTTTGGTGCATAGTGTCAAAGATGCCTAGGATGATAATTCGCACTTGGTAATATCTGTGTTCATGAAGCTACCAGAAGGAACACTGAACAAAAGTGGCACTCAAAGTTAAGTTTACCACAGAGAGAACCACTACTCTGCAAAAAATATGCTGTCTGTCTCAGATTTGTTACAGATATTCCAGATCCTTACTAGAGCAATGTTATTTTATGTGAACAGATGAGACAAAACCTAAATGTTTTTTGGTAAAAGTAAACAGTGTTATATTTGAATACACTGCATATAAAATACTGTACCACCTACAATCACAACTTAATATAACCACAGAAGCATAACGAAGAGAAAGTAGCACTTTGGGGTAGTTTTTCTGCTTTGGGGCCTGGATAGCAATAATTGAAAGACCAGCAAATTCCAAGCTGTATGAGAAAGTTCTATAGAGGAACGTTGTGTCTGTGATCAGAGTTTAAAAGAGGTTGGGTCATGCAACATGACAATAATCCAAAACACAGGACTAAATCAACAACAGTGATTCAGGCAAAAGAAATTCTGTATTTTAGGACAGCCAAGTTAGGATCCCATTGAAATGCTGTGGCATGATCTGAAGGAGGTCATTCATGCAAGACATCCCAAAATTATACATAATACGTTTTGTATAGAGGAATATGCCAAAATACCCACTAACTGCTGTGTAAGATAGCTCTGCAGCTACAGATAGCATCTGGCTTAAATTACTTCAGATAAAAAAGGTAACACTTGTTAGCAAAGCTTTCCATCCTTTATCCAGTGATTTTAAATGTTTTCAACTGTTTGTTTAACAAAGATATAGCACTATAAAAAGTGTTTCATGTTGTTAATTCAATACAAGTTTGCCTTTATTTTTCATTATGACTTAAATAATGATGGCTGCATTTTGTTTTCAGTGTCTTCTGTCTCTTCTTGGTGCCACTGATTGACCTTCACATCTTAACATTACTTATATTAGCAACGTATATACTGCATCTACACACGCTCGCAAACACGCAGAGCTTGATCGCTAACTGTTATTCACATGTTTTTTTATTCAGTAGACAGACTTGACAATAAATGGTATGCATACAGTAAATTATTTTATCTGATAGGCCTTTCCAAGGTACTGTCATAAATCATTACAGGGCAGAATTTCATGCAAGTCTGAACATATCACACCAGGTTTCCTTCAAATCTGTGTGTCTCTGCTCTGTGAAATCTTTTATCTCTAATATCAAATACATTCCTCTCCATCTCCTTAATTGCTCTTTGCTAAGTCGAAGAAGTTCCATGCTTTTCTACTGCCTCATAATCAATGCATCCAAAAACAAGCTCCTAAAATCAGTAGTGTCCCCCAAACTCAGAGAGCAAATTGCACAGGCAACTCTGTTCTTAGACGCGATCAGATTCAGAGAGTTTCATGTCTCATAGTTTTCCACTAATTGAAAAATGTTCATTTCAGATACACACATGGCTTTTGAGGATCTGGCAGACACCATTTAACCATGACTAACCTCTTTAAAATTAGGGATCGCTCCAGTACATACAACCATATTAAATATAGGGGGAACTCATGAACCTGTGGTGTTTGCTGTAACAAACATAGGTCTGCCTAATCACTGTTTTCCACCATAATACTCTTGATGGGGAAAAGACAGATACCAAGGCTTTGACCAAATGGTCATATTCCTGTTTTTGATACTGGGTGAGTGCAGGTTTAGTGGTACAAAACCACTGAATTTAGCAGTAGACACCATGGCTATAGTGTCACATCTAAACACCAATAAGTGTGCTCTAGCACTGCACAGTACTTACTCCTCTTCATTGTGTAATTAGTAAACAAAACCTAAATGTACTGTTCCTCCCTTTAATGGTGACTGCTTAGTCTACTAAAACCTTTTTTATTCTAGACCATATTCTTACACATTTGGTAAACATAATTTTTAACTGAATTTAATTGGATGTTTTAGTCACTGTAAACTCTCCTCTATCCACTGGTGATATGCCTTTAATAATGCTATGGTGAAGCCACAATTACACAAAGCAAAATGAGATCCAGCTGTCATGAGTCATTTTTGACACATAGCTTTCCTCCCGTTTAAGCAGAATTCTAATAAAAGTTGTCTTTGTGTAAATATTAAGAATTAGCTGGACCTGGGCAAAATATATACATATTATAGATTAATAATACTCATTTTAAAAAAGCCAAAGTGCATGACTGTGTGACAAGCTAGGCTTTTTTCTTCATGTGTCAAAGTTTGTCAGATATGCTAATTACATCAATATCTGTCAGCTAAAGTACTTTAACTCCCCACCACACATATAATAAACAAATAAATAGACACATAATTAAATACATAACCAATTAAATGTTTTTAAGTCTTCTTTTACCTTTTAAATCACTTTCAGCTGTTTCATTTAGCTATAAAATTGCTATATATAAAACTAAATGTTCCAGTATGCCAGATATGGTGCATTAGTTTGGCCTATTGTAATGTTAAGTCAACTGCAATATTCCTACACATTCGAGGAAAGGTTCAGATAAATAAATAGATAAATAAATAAATACATCATCGACATATATGTGCAATTCATCAGCAGTCACTTCTATTCCTGAATGTCATTTAAGAAATGCAGTGGCTGGCGATCCTGGGACTAATCCCAGCAATATAAGATCCATACCCTCATCCATCTTTCTAAAGTTTCTCACTGTAGTAAAGCAATGGGTTATGTGTATCATTGTATTATGACGGACTGAAATGGGAGTCATTCTGCTTCCCCTGTAACATCATGTGAGGGTGCCAATTAACTGTCACATGAGCCTTGCCAAAAGACGTGGGGCAGACAAGGCCCTTTTTGTTCACTCGATTGTTCACTGTGCTGTGTAGATCACACTTACTTAAAGGCTCGTCGCTGAAGTAATTCATGCGCTTTTGTTTGCTTCAGATGCAGTCTTTCAGCAGGAATATTGTGTGTAGTGCCTTTCAGATAGAAGGCGTGGTCCTTACCGAAGTATAAGTTAGCTTACATTTGTTTCACTCACATGTTCATCTATCTAGCTAGACTACATTAGACTGTATACACTGCAGGTGATAATATAATTAATAACATGACAACTGCCATCTTTTCATTTTTTTGCACTTGCAGATGGTGTCTGAGCTTAGAGGGTACCAGATCAAAACTGCTACAACATTTCCAGCAGTAGCATGTAAGAGCCATGGGAGTCCTCTGGAGACCACAGTCAGGCTTACTGTCATGGCGGTTGTCTGTATGCGGGCATCGATACCCTCCAATAAACAGCACTGTTCTATAGATGGACCAGTACACTCGAATATGGGACTTAAGTCAAACTAGATCACAAAGTAATGTAAGAAAATGCCTCCCAAAGTAAATGTCTGAAATGTCTCAAACTCGGAGTCACGTACAGTCAAAGGTGGACAGGAGTCAGTAATACAAATGTGAACAATGTATCAAGAACCACAGTCATCTTATACGAAAAGAGTATGGAGTTGAGGACTGTATACTCAGCAAACACTACATACATCTTATGATCCTTCTGCTCTTAACCAAAGGATTAAACATGTGAGGGGAAAGGTTTGGAAATCATCACTCCAGTTCCCGAGAAGCTCTGCTGGTTTGAACTGCTGTGTAGGTAGACTTGTGTTTACCCTGGATGCAATCCTCAAAATGGCAAAAATGAGAACTTTTAGTGGTTAAGCCACCAACCTGAAATATCTTCTTTAGCAAAATAATGTCGCTGCAGTATGCTTTTACATCTTTTGTGTGCATGTGTGTGCATGTGTGCGTATGTTTTAAAATTTTGATTTAATTTCTACTCCGAGTTATTTTTAATGTATGTTGTGCTTGAAATTGTGCCATTCGATATTAAACATTTCCCCCCTCAGCCTATTCTGAGGGTGATTTTATTTTCCTTCCAAGCTGCAACTCCAAAAACAGTCTACCAGACACCACAAGAAAGGCCCTCAAGGTCACTGGAAGATGGAGGCTCACCGTCGGACTGCTAAGGAAAAATATCTACTTTCATTCAAATTATACCTTACAGACCATACTGAACAATTCTCGCTGAATGTAAACATCCTTGTGGAAATATTACCTCACGTCTCGAGTTTCTTTTAGCCTGGATGTGCTGTAGACTTTACAGAGGTGAACTCTACAAGGTTTCACAAGTCTTTTGGTTAGCACTGTCGATTCCCACCTTAAGCACTGCTGCCTGTTTGTCACTGCAGTTGATGTGCTGCCTGCCAACAGAAACTGATTACAAGTGGGGTTTGTTTCCTATGAAAGCATGGTAATTCAGAGGCCACCACAGTGTAAACTAGCCTGGCGTTTTGCAGATGTAGCCTGTTAAAATAAATCGCTGTACCTGCCTTTTCGTCTATTCATTTCTGTGTTATGCTCTGCCAAGTGGGATTTAATACTTTAAAGTTATGAGGAATTCATATGCAATCCAGTATACAAGCACGCACACACACACACACACACACACATGTACACACACGTCTGTGTATGAGAGCACATAAAATGCTCATTAAAATATTTCAGTCGATTTTCTATAGAGGATGGCCTATATACTTCAGCATTCAATCAGAGCACTTAATGTCACACTTATTTTATCGTGCTAACTAGTGACTGTAACATGGTAGATCTAAACATGGAAGACTTATGATGAAATCGGAGCAATGCACAGTCACAGGTACAGTGTGAGTGAGTGAGTGTTTAGCCAAATCTGCACCTAGCCTACTTTGAACTCACAGCCCTTAGCTTGCTGATGAGGCTAACAAAACTATTACCACGTGGTGAACGTCAATTAAAACTAAATCTAAAACTAAACCTCGGTTTGTCTGTACTCTGTTTTCAAAAGTCATGATGACAAGGATTTAGTGGCCTTCATGTAGCACAAGCATGGATTACAAACAGAGCACTGCCCCCTTCCCCAAGAAAACAAACAAACAAACAAATGTTAGCAAACATCTAGATGCCAGTTAACACCATGCCTATACTAGGGCACAAAGTGATCATTAAAATAGATGACATAAATGTTGATATGAGAATGGGAGGATCCCTTTACATGTTAATGTGCTCCTGGTAAACGGTCACACCCAAAGAACTGCATGCTCAAAGCTGCCTTCAAAGTGATCGTATGACAAATCAAATATCCAAGCTTATGGGAAATATTTGTGATGTGGGTGTAGCTTAGGTTTTGAAAACACACAAAGGAGTTCATAATGATTTTCTCCAGTACTCACAAGACTCATCTTGAGCTTATTTATCAATCTTTATGTTAGTGGTTATTCTAAGAATTTAATATATATTGTGATCAATAGTAAGAAACTTAAACAAACAAATTGTAAAAAAAATCTAAACAACAAATTAAAGGTGAATTAAATCAATTAAAGGTGCATTGTAGCCCACCAAACAAGTTTTAAGTGTTCTTTACACCTTCTTACATTCTAATTGGCTAAATCTATGTACAGGGAAAAAACTACAGCACATTCCGTACATTCCAAAGGGGAGATGCTGCTTGAATGCCTGCATGTTTCATCTGTAAAAACAAATGCCTGCAACCAGTGATTATAGAGCCGCCCCAAGCCCCAGCAGGAGTTTTCAATGTGGCGTGTGAACCTGATGAGTCAGCCGAGTGGATAGTGGTTCTTTGGTGGCTTTTCCACCCTCCCATCATCCTCCTGTCTATCTCACCCCCACAGCCTAGGCAGGTATGTGTCATTCACTCCCCAGCATGGTTCACCTCTTGTATCTTGTAGTGAGAACCAGTTACAGAATTGAGAAACAGGCTCCTACAAAAAAACACACATGCACAGATCTGCACCCTCTCATCCTTCACCCTAGCAGAAGCTCCAAGAAGTCCCATATAAATTAAGCAACAGAAACACGAAAAGAGTGACGTGAAGGATAATGCTACTGGCTGTTCCAGCCGCCTCCACACCATGTAGCAGGCGGGCCACCCTAACTGCCGTCCAGCCTGCTGGCCTCGCAACACCTCTGACATGACAGCAGCGACAGGCTGCAGCATGCCTGCCGCCAGCACATAAAACATGAGTGAAGGAGACGCAGGGAAAGCAGCAAACGCTCGGACCGCCACCCCTGTGCTCCGTGCGCTGTGGGAGGCTGAGGTTGCTTAGCACTCACACGTGCCCTCCACGCCCCGCCCCTATCATCACCCCGCCCCCCCCCTATGACTCAGGGGAGCTGACGAGTTCCATCACCCACACCCCTCCCTCCACACAGCTTCCCCTGAGTGCCAGGAAGAGTTGCCGAACCACGCGTCTCCACAAGAAGAAAAACAGAGTGGGTGAGCGAGAAGGGGGAGAGGATAAAGAGGCAAAAGCCACAGCACTAAGCTGGCCCACTCAACTCTGGTGCTTCGGTGATGTCACGAGCATGTGACCATGCCTCTCCAGTGACAGAGTTTTGAAGGGAGGGAAAAAAAACAGAGATTTTTAAAGCTCGTGTCTTTTTGGGCTTGTGTGAAGGCTCTGCTCGCCTCCCAAGCAACCACAGAACCACAGAAGTTCGGCTCAGGATTTTTCTATGGTGCTCCCCGCGGCACGTAAATGGTTAATTGTTGCAGGTCAGCCTTGGGCTTACGGACCACACCAGCCAGTAAGTACGCTTCAACCACACTCTTCAATGCAGCAAGCTTGGCTCCATCCTCTCCAATAAGGGGACATTTTTTTTATTTTTTTTTTAAAGCCAGACCTGGTCATTACTTGTGGTCATGAAAATAGTTGATACGAAAACACAATTCTTGTGGATGTTTTTTTTTCTTTTGCCTTTTCTCCTGGCATGATGCGCACTCCTAGCTGAGGACACCTCAAAGGTCATCAAAACCATAGAGAAACTAAATTTGTCTGCGGAGTGACCGATCGTGGCAACAATGGCATCCAACAGCCTCTTCAGCTCAGTGACACCCTGCCAGCAAAATTTCTTCTGGGGTAAGTGCTCAATAAGTTGAAATGTTTTCTGGAAAAAATGTATGTGGTCTGTAGCTGCTCTCTGTGGGGCCAGAGTTCAGGGATTACATAGAGGTCGAAGGACCAAATATGAATTAACATTACCTACACTACACCATGCGGCATATAAATATCTGCTGTCCTGTCAAAGAGCTTGTTCATATGTATTTGCAAATATTTGCAAATGACCAACCTGTTTGTACAACTAAGGCTACACTCATGAAGTGAAAAAAGGGGGCCTCAAAAGACATTTCTGTCAAGCGTAAACATTCAGTCAGCATGCCGCACGCAGTCTCAGACAAGCAGTCGGACTAGGAAGGAAAAAGGAGCGTGATATGGAAATGAATACAGGAATGTTTGACATCGCCTGCTGGATTAGCGCCTGTGTGAGCACCTCTGTAGCAGAACGGCCCTCACACCCCACAGCCTGGTGAAAGATGATCTAGAGTCAGTGAAACACACAGGATGTTTTAGCTGGGAAAACTCATCAGCATCTCTCTAATGCACCAAACATTTCTGGAGAAGAAGTGTCCCATGATGTATGAGCATCCCTAAAGATTCTGGGTTTTGAACATATTGAGAATCCATGTCTTGCACAGGGGCCAGTTTATTTCTGAAACTCTCAGCCGTTTGGAGTGTTGCATCAGATTTATTGTTTACTCCAAAGACAAAAATGTGTAATCAAATAAATGCAGCATTAAACACGTACATCGTAAAGCACTGTTAGAGGGATTCTGTTTAATTTCAAACAAGTCACAAGCAAGGTTTCAAAGAAAGTGCCTCAAAATATGAAAACTATTAAGGGACTAAAATGCAAACCCTGCCCTGAGATAAAAACAGCACAAATCTCCATTGTGTGTGAAGAAATATGACTTGTTCATGTCAGACCAGCAAAAAGCATGAAAGCCCATTCATTCTGCTTGATCTATGGGCTCACATATCCTTCCAAGAGAAATGTTTCAGAGCACTTCTGAATAAGTCCAAATGTGTAGTTTGCAAACGCAGCTGTGCGGGGCCTTCCCTGGGAGCCGCACGTGCCGCGCACTTCCCCGAGCGGGGCCACAGCCAGAGAGGCACTTGTAGCAATCAGCACCCCCCTATTAGCACGTTAACCTATGGTCCCCTTGCACGTCTCTGCGAGCGCAGGAGGATGGGAGCAGTGGGGCGGAAGTCCCGGTGCCTGGAGAACGTGAAGACGCCTCCATTATGGCATGTGCAAGTGTTGGAAACTGTGCAGGGCCGCATGACCTCTAATCAAAGGTCAAAGCATTTCAGCATCCAGGGTACATTTGAGTCCATTCTGCACCACAAAATTAATCACTATTAAATGTACAACTGGATGTCACATATCAGGAAAAAATATAGATATTGATATGTGATAGAACGAAGTAGATGGCTTTAAATTAATGTCATGCTGAATTAAAAGAAAATGTTATTTTTATTTATCATTTCAGTTCTATGTCAAGGATCTCCGAAAAATCACAGTTCTCAGCCTAGTCTTTGAAAATCTCTGTATACACAGTAGCCTTTTCTTTTGAATGCACAAATATACAACACAATGCAGAAAACACACACACACATGCACACATTAGATTCATTCAGGTTTCACTATGAAAGATTTGGATTTAATTAGCTAGAAAACATTCTTTGTAACTTTACAGATGGGTGTGGAATAATTGTCAGCACATGTGGCCAGACGCACACCGTCTCTCTAGGGCAAATTTTATTCCTTATTTTCCTTCTATCAAAACATAGTATTGACAATTCTCCTATGGTGGTAATTATCATTTACAGAAACTGGAGAGAGAGACAGAGAGAGAGAGAAAGAGAGAGAGAACCCACCTAAACTCCTGCTTTATGAAAGCAGAGAGGATGGTGACTCAGGATCCAGACCCATTCCAAAATATCCACGTGCAGTAATTGAGAGAAGCTAAGCCGAAAATGAGAAAGGCAGCTTCTGTTGCACGCACAACCTCCTTGCATCCCGCCACACACCCTCGCTTTTGAGATATCTTAAAAGCAAACCAGACATCTTTTTTCCACAGCAGTACCAGTGGAGGGAAGCCTTCTCATCAATAGATAATTGAACTGAGAGGAAAATCTTTAGGTCCTCGGTGAAGGATTCTGAGAGAAGAGAGTCATCTAGAAATACCAAAGGAACATTTATTTAGTGCAGTTTAATTGTAGCTGGTAAGCAAATGTAATTCTTACAGGAATGTATAGATAATGATGGCTGGAACTGTCCCTGGAATCTGTCAGTTTGCTATCAGTATACTGAAACTAATGGAATAAATATGTAATTTGAGGTGTTTTGGCTTTTAGTTTGATATTATGTGTTTTAGTTATATAGTGTGCAGCCTTAATGAAAAGTAGTCTTTACTTTATTAATTTGATTTGCTTGATCTGTTATGAAGCATTGTGTTTTTTGGTAATATTTCCATAAAGTTGACAGAAGCTGCCGAAAACCATTGTAAAAACTGATCATTTGCACAAGCCCCTGCTACTAAATTTGTTGAGGTTTCTGTAGCTATTGTTTGCAATACTAACTTGAATGATAACTCCTTAATTACATTTCCTTTCCTATGTCCAAATTATAATCATAATGCTACATACATAAAGATAAACAGATAAACATTACCAGTGGCCGGTCATTTTCAGAATAAAGATACCAGTAACTGAAACATGACAAAAGGAAGTGAAAATTTAATCAACGCACTTAGTCATAATGTAGGGAAAACCAACCCTCTGTGGTTCTGTCACTGCCTATGCACAGTCTGCAGTGCGCAGGGATGGTGAGAGGCGGAAATGACTGACCAGAAAAAGGGCAGACTTGGTTTCAGGATGCCGCAAGGGTCATCTCCTAATTTGCTCAGATTACCTCCCTGCGCACCTCCATGAATGTTGAAAGTGTGAAATGTGAGGGATCGGCTGCACACCTGAACATCAGCCCATTGGCCACCGGGTCCGGCTGCTGCCGCCCACGTGAGCCTGTCGCTGAAACCGGAGCCGGCCCGTCACAGGGCGCACGGATCAGCTTGCGCCTCAGAGCTGCGGTGCTGCTGTGTCACAAGAGACCCACCTGTGGATCAAACAGCACCCATCTGCTGCTGTGTGGGTGTTGGGGGAGCGTTCGCACCCCCTCTTCCTCCTCCCCTCCTCTTCCTCCCACGCGCCTAACCAAACCGGCTCGGTGTCCCTCGGCAGGGGGGGGTCACGCGCTCTGCTGGGAATGCCCCCGAATCGCTCTCAGCACCTGCAATGCATCCCGGCGCAGACACACTGGGTTTTGTGCACCTACCCATCCGTTCACAAAGGCTGAAATCATATATGTAGCAGACACAAAAGAAGGAGTGAGCGTGCACTGTGATGCTGTGTTCAGTAATTGCCTTTGAAGTAACAGCCGCCTGGTATTTTTGATGCTTCTAAGATGCCCTGAAGCAAGCAGGAGGGGGTGATTGGGGAGGTTTTTTTTTTTTTTTTTACCCATGCAGTTTAGGTTTACCTGTCACGGTGTCTAAGGGGAAACAGAGGGAATTCAGCTCCTATATTACCCCAGAGGACCCACAGAACCACATCTTTAACATGAAACTTCAACATGGAACAGCTGCACTTTAATATCTGTCTTGGGTTTTTGTAAAGCTTATAGGATCATTGTATGTATTGAACAAAGATCACACCTGACAACACTTTACAATCTACCTTCTGTTTCCCAAGATTATGTGAATGCAAATCCCTAAGAGTAGTCCACCTGTCCAAACGGTTGCACCAATGTATCATTTCAAACCAAGATTTTGTGAGAAGAATATTATAGTGCTTTTGTGCCATGACTCTTCACAGGAACTGGGATAATAGAACAAAGGGCTTTGGACAATAGAGGCTCAGGAATTTGAAGTCTGAAGCATTTGTTTTTTAGTTGGCAGCTGGGCATACTTCTTGCTTTGTTGTTTGGGATTCAGAGAAATAGGACTGGTTTGGATCGGGACTGTTAATAACAGACCCCGAGTTGGCAAAAATGTCCCAGAGGTCCTGGAAGTATATTGTAATTTCTTTCCCGAGTTGTCATACATTTTTAGCAACCGCAGGCCCTGTACATGAGAAAATGAACTTCAAAGCAGCTCTGTTTGAAAACACAACATTCTCAGACCTTGTGTGTTTCCTCTTAATTCATTTTGGAGCCTTAACTGAGCCTTCATAAACTGTGTTTTTGTAGAAAATACAGAACATGTCTATTTTAGCACTGCAGTCAGCAGCTTGAAAATGGTGTTAAATTTGAAGTGAATGTTAACTGAAAACATTTAACGTTTTTATAACTGGAAGAAGTCATTTAGCTTGTCGTGGTTTTTTTTTTGGATTATAACAATTGAAAAGGAACCAATACATTGTTTAATTATGCATAAAACAGTAGTGCTGTTCTTTCAAAAATCCAAATGTTTGAATTGTCATCAGGAAACAACATACACTGCTCTGCTGATCAAATATGTGCATTTGGTGTGTGTTCCACAGGAAATATCCCTTTAAAGGTTTCATGTGTCCATATATACCATCCCACACATACTTAGCACAACATATACCAAGCCACAGCTGTATACCATTCACAAACCTCCTACACACATTCTCCAGTTGTCTCCTGCTCAGGAACAACTGACTTCACTAATAAATAAACTCCCAGATGGCCTTTGAGACACCCTTCTAAATTATAATACACTTAATTCAGGTTCCTTTGAGCCAGCCATTTATTGACATTTGCTAACCATGCCCTGTTGAGGGAAAATTCAACTGTCTATGCCAAAACAACATGCATATTTTTTATTAATTTGTCATCTAAAATAAGATCCAGATATGCAGCAAAAACACCAAGCCCAAGAACCAGAAAATATAATAAATAAATAAGTACATTTTAAAAAATGGGTGCTTTGCTTTGACCCTGTTTCACTGCATCATGTTCAGTGCACTAGACAAAAATCGGTGGAGCTTTACAGGTCTCTGTAGGAGAGTAGCTAAGCACACCTAAACCCATGTATCCAGCCCAGATGAACACGGTAAACGCTTTACACAAAGGGAGCAATAAATGTAGAGAGCAAGCAAAAAGTTCCCAGCGTATAAAGCGTATGAGATGTGTAAACATGGTGTTTTAATTATTTTAATAAGACTACCCTAGGGGGGAGGATTCATAAAAGCTAATACTAATAACAGCCACCTCTTTCTTTTAATCGAAAGGAAGATGGATGGTTATACAGTTTTAAACGTGATGTGTTTTTAGTTTAACCAGCTTAATTCAAATGTCATTTCAGCCTTGTAATTATATTCTGATTTGTGAGTTTGTGAGTGACTCTGGAAAGAAAAACAATCCCAGTGTTCTCCAAAGGTTTGTTAGCCACCCTTCTTCTCCTCATCAAAGGTCATTTTCTGGACCACTCTTGACTAGATATGCTTGGGTGGGAGGCGGCTCACAGCTGTCACACGAACACCCTGTAAAACCCCCTAGCAGCACTACTCTGCCCGACTCACTTAACCAGCGCAACATTCCCTAACATGTCAATGTTACTGCTGTGTTGAGAATAACTTGCCAACCGAATAACATCTCGTCAGCAGCGGTTCTGTGGTCTGAAATTGATCAGTAATGAAGGGGGTCGAGTGCGGCTGACACATTGTACATGGCAGCTGACTGGCTAGTCTGTAGTTGTTCACCTGTGCAGTGTAGTTATAAGACAGGTCTACCTGGCCTGTGAATGTGAGTGAGACAGGTAACTGTTTCTAATAAAGTGGGTGTTCAGAGTATATTTAGAATATGACTGTTTACAAAAACCAATCGTTCACTTTAGTGCAAATATTTACAAATGCTGGAATCACTGTCACCATCGAACCCTCTGAGTGTTATAGAGCAGAATTAAGGTGGAGTGTGTAGTGTAATTCCAAGACATTTGAGATCCCCAGTCAAAATGCCAAAGACTCATTTCACTCAATTCTGAAACTAGAATGCGATTGCAATGTCATAGGCAAACCGCAGAGATATCGTTCCCAAAGTGCAGCAATTATCAATCAAATAAATTCTCCCATTGGGATTTGGGAACTCAGACAACCTCTCACTCACAGTTTGAAATTCATCTGTGTTCAACAGCCTAAATTAGGTATGATTTTATAAATGTGCAATTAAAAATGTATAAATGTACAGTTAAAATGATTTTGCTGTTATAAATGTGCTATTTAAAAAATATTTTATTGTGGATGATGCACATGCACTATTTTGTCTTTTAAAGCTGGGTTTAAGGCCATGCTACTGGGCTTAAGGTACATAGGAGATGGGTCATGTGCAGTGCATGTAAGGGGCCCTGCGAGAAATCTGGTTCCCATGTGTAGTGAGAGATGATAGACAAAATGTAAATAGATATGACTAAAAGGTGTATAGCATCGGCTCAAACTCCCAAACCTTGAAATGATTTCTGTGGGTGTATGGATACCCTGTACTTCCAGAAGCATTTCTTCCCATCGTTTCCTGCATCCTCTCCCCTCTCCGATTCCCACTGTTGCACTTACCATCATGAGTGTGCATTAATAAGCGAACATTCTGCAGTTTTAGCGTTGTATTACCATTTTCTTCTAAGCTTTGCCAATGTCTAAGTCTCGCTTATGGTCTAGAAAGACCAGAAGACTGGACAGGCCTGCTCCCCATGAGAATGATTGAGTTACTAGCAAACAATGGCAGCTTTATTTTTTTTGCTGAAATATCAGCGCAGTGGCCAAGCAAATCACCTGGTTCCACAGGCGTTTGACGTCCTGGAATAATTCATTTCATCTACTGCTGTGCACATGTGCCTGTGTTATACTTTCCCCCCGTCTAAGGTTTATGCACAGGAAGAGCGATGCTCTGTGTGTCTTGCACAGGCTCTGGCTCTAGCTTGGCAAATGTGACCACGGCTGCTGTAATATTCTGCCTCCGTTGCTGCCCTCCACACACGTCTTTTCTTTCATCCGCTGATTTTCTTTTGAGCACCTGGGCATGAGCCTTTCTCTGTCCAAACACTCAGAAGCAGAGCAAACGCGAGCTGTGCTAAATGGGTTGTAATAGGCAATGGTGAGCCATGCTCTGGATACCTGCCTGTTTGGGTTGTCCTCTAGCTTCTCGAGCTATCACTGGTGCACATTATACCTTCAATAAATCATTCTCACTCTACTGTGGGACAAGGTGAAACCTCCCCTCAATAAATCTGGTACTAGTTTTACTTTGCAGTATAGCACTAAGCGGCCATGGATACATGAGAACAGCATGTCTTGCACATGTACTATAAATATTTTTCAACTAAACCAGGCAGTTTCGGAGAGGAAGCAGACCAGTGCAATCCACAGCGGAAGGGAAAAGTGTGAGGTGGAATTCTGGCCGTCTTTTCGTCCAAAATAAACACGTTCCCATGGAAAAATGACACCCAGTCTTCAAACCTGAAGAAGCAACTGTGAAGTTCACATTTACCCTTCTCCCTTGATTAATCCGCTGTCTAAATTAATTACTTCGTGTTTGAACTATTCAAAATAGTTTTATTATATATATATATATATATATATATATATATATATATATATATATATATATATATATATATATATATATACATATATACATATATATATATATATATATATATATATATATAAATGAATTAGTTAGTTAACTACAAATATCCCTTGGAATATTTTAATATGTATTTTATATAAAAACAGCTCCAACACAAAACATCTCAATATACTCTGTAAAGAAACAGTCAACTGCAACCCAGCTTGCACATTCTAAGACATGTTTCAACAGCGTGCGCTTGCACAGACATCAATAAGCACATAATAACACAAGGCCTCCCAGCACAGCTACGCCACAGCCACAGGGACACTGCACCTGAGTGCGCGAGGCTTGTTTCAAATGTCTGAACGCCTAGCGAGCTCCACAGCAGAGCAGCACGAGCTCTTAACGCATCAGGCCGTCATTACGGGTGTTTTATGGCAGCCTTCGTCACGTATTAATGCCCTTTATTTCTTACCCCTTTATGAGCCACAGAGGTTCCTTTTCTGTTCCTATTTTTAAGTACGAGTGATCTCAATTAAGGACCTCCATGAAGGCTGGAGGCAGACAGTCATGCCAATCGGAGTAAAAAGGAAACTGCCTTTGTAGCTACCCCACCACCACCAACCACAGTGGCCCTCCATCTCCACTCTGATTTCCAGACGGTGCTGCCATGCCGCACGCTGCACTCATCCAAGACAACCAGAAGAAGGCACACAGAGTGCCCGCTCTCCCTCCTTTACCCCCTTATGGAAATTCTCCTGCCTCGTTTCTGCCCTTTCACTCATGCGTTCTCTGCCACGGCTGTAATTTGCTGGGTAGGATACTTTGCCTTACGTCCTGATACCTTGGCGAGTTTTTTTGCTTTTTTGGGGTTTTTTTTTCAAGGCAGTGTTGCTGGCTTCTATGATGATGTCACCAGCCATTCAAAGACAAATAGTAATTATGGATTTAGATTAAATCTAGGGATCGAGAGGAGTTGAGGAGGCCTTCCTGGTGAGGTAAGGAGTATGATTTCTGTGTATCTGTCATTTTTGTCTCTCTCTCTCTTTCGCTCGGGCTCTCTTTCTTCCTCTCTCATTCTCTCTGCCTCATGTTCTTTTGCCTGCCAAGGATGGAAAGTAACTGTTTAAAACTGGAAGCTTCTGTGGCCCCATCAAAATGCTCCCCACATAAAGCCATAATTAAGTGTCTCAAAAAATGCACCACTGTGAAATGGAGCCTTGATCCAGGGCCTTAAGTGGCTGTATTTTTCCTCCCAACCAACGAAAGAACGCAGAGCTAGAAAAAAAAAAAATTACACAGAGAATAACACTCATGTAGCACGTTACATAATCCAGGGACTTTATGAATCTCAATTGGAGTCATTTGGATATCATTACAGCCCTGGAGCGCATTGTCTCCTTTTGTTTACATTACCAGTCAACAATGGATTCTTTGTCTCATGTCATCACTTATAATAAGGTATGGATCACAGTGGGATGAGAAGTGTTGCTCACTGACTACTGCACAAACTACTCATCTCCCTGTGCCGGAGCCTAGCATGACAGAGTTTCATTCAGTACTGTTTCACTGAACGCTAGTTTGTCGAGTTGTACACACTCCAAGATCATACTGTCATCTCCATCACAAGTTCATTTTGTCATGCCATCACCAGATCCTGGCTTTGTTACACGGGGGTGCCTTTCAGTGAACATGTGGGCTTGAAGACCAAAATAGCGATGAAGAGTGAACAGCAAACCCATGTCCTTGCTCATAACGAACGGCTTCAAGCCCCAGTGTTTGCAACACATCCCAGCCTGCTGTGTGGCCTACTCTCGGCTCATTAGAACATCAGACGATGGGTACGAAAGGAGTGGGCAAAGCCCTGGTCTCAAAGTACAGTGAAGGACTGAAGTTAAGTGCGTACACCCCCCACTGATATTGCTGGCAGATGGTGCCCACACTGTACAACAAAGTGGATTCAGATGTGACAAACGCTCTTTGATATCTATTTGTGTATGACTTAACACACGGCTCTGGTTGAGTATGTCAACAGCCCCTCTGTTCCTAGCGTTACGTTTTATTTGTGCCATTCCTTTATTGATTGTCCCGATACTAACACATTTTTGAAAAGTTACATTCAAGAGCAAAACTGTTAAGTGAGTGATCACCAGGAAGACTGTCCTAGAAATACTCACATAAAACATTTCTTCTTCACTCCCACTGCACACACTTTTTACCCCAAGTGACTAAATAATGGAGAAAGCAAAAAGTAGACAGACCTGAGATCCCAGACTGTTTGAATAATACACAGTGCAATTTTAGCATGGATATGTTTAATGCCATTATGACTTTAATTACAACCCTGCTGATTTATCTCTCCATAAATTTAAAGTTGATCTTTTATAATGTTGGCCAATCTGCACCATATTTTGGTGTTCTGGGCAGAAAGAGAGTGAGTGTAATTCAATAGGGGTTTTTTTTCCTCCTCTATCATAACTATGTGCCATATGTGTGCCAGTGATTCCTGAGACCTTGTCTAGCCCTCCCACATCCTCAGACAGACACTCACCCACACACACAAAGACACGCACAGAGTACATACATAGTGGTAAATGTCCCAGGACAGACATATGTTAGGAGCGTTCAGCCATACCTGACCTATACTGCCAGGTTTTAAATCAATAAATTCCATAAGAAGCAAGCAGCTTTCTTTCCTTTGAACAGTTCTGATTTCTTATTTTGGGGGAGTTGGGGAGGAAGTATCACCTACTGATCCACCCATGTGCATGTGAAAATCACAATATAATAAGCACCATTGCATAGTTGTATTTACTTGCTAGTCATGGACAGAATAATGGCTACATTATAGGGCTGTGATACAAAATGCGACGAACTCCATGATGCCTTCTATCATGAAACACCGTGATGTCTACTATCAAGGAGAGAGATTGCCATCTATAGTATAATGGAGAGATTAGATGAGAATCCATCGCATAGCCTTTCTTGATCATAAATGACGAAGACTATATGATTTACTAGTCCTGTGTGATTGCCACACCCATCAGTGTTCCTGTTTTTGTTCTGGAAAACTAAACACGGCATGTCCATAATTATTCGTTAATAATCATTTGTTAAGTGCTTGATTGCACCAATAGTTATCGTGTATTTCTGTATTTAAAAGACCTGTCTGTATGACAATCAACATTCAATCTATTGAATTGAATGTTCAGTACAAGCGCGCGCACACACACACACACACACACACACACACACACACACACACACACACACACACACTCACACACACACACACATACACACACACACACACATACACACACACATTTGGGACTTTGCGTCAAATCAGCGTGAAACCACACTTTCATTCCTCGAACAGAGTAGTCATTAGACGAGTGAAAAAATTCATTTTAACAAAATTGATAATCACATAACTTGAGAGCAAGACCATTAATAAATCCGGTAGCCTAGCTGCAAATCCACAGCAGGAAATGTATACATTCTATAACAAAGTGATAAGGCTGCATAATAACATGTTGAGTCAGATTCTGACTGCAATTAGAAATACTGCATTAGCTATAAAGTGACTTCAGACACCACGCTGCAGCAGTGACATCGGGTTAATGATTGTGTAGTTAAAAACAAGAGAGTTGTGCCTGATTCAAAGGCAAACCACACTGGAGGCAACAAACGTCTGCTTCCTACAAACTCATTTCATTTCACCACCCGCAGAGCTCCTGAGTTATCGCTGTCGGAGCTTGGATCCTGCGCTGCGAGTTTACCTGTATAACCAAGCACACAACACAGGAGACGCGACATTTCTAACGCGACTTAATAAAGAGGGGAGCAAAATATTAAACGACCAGGAGAAAATTTTCAATTTATTTCATCCACATTAGAAAGCAACTCGCTACTGAATTCCAGTATCCTATTAGAAATGCTAATGAAACATGTTGGACACTTCGTCTTTCTATTTTTTTAAATTACAACGGCGTACTCCAGTAAGCAGAAAACAATCGAAAAAAAATACTCGATGTTCTAGGTGTTAAAGAAATGTGGTGGGGGTGTTTTTTTGTTTTTTTTTTTTAAACGTGCTACGTTTTAATGCAGGAAAACGTAGTAAATGACGACTCCGCACAAAGCGCCAATTGAAGTCTGGTCGTACGCGCACCACTTCCGACACTCATTTGGAACCGGCGCGGCTGCGGGGCCGTTGCGCGTTCAGAGGTTTACGCAGTACAGGAGAGGATCCCTGTCTTGTCCCTGCCTTGGCCGTCACAGGCTCGCCTTACCTGTGTGTTCATTCAGGTTGTTGTGATGCGCATTCCCGTAGATCCCAGCGCAAGCCGGAGGTTCAGTCCCCCGTCCAGTAGTTTACAACCTGTCCCGGTGAAAATGAACGAGGCGAACACCAACGCGGGACAGCAAGACGCGGCGGTGCCGAGGCTGCGGCCGCAGGAGAACCGCTCTATGGCCGAGATCATCGCCGACCACCCGGCCGAACTTGTCCGGACTGATAGCCCAAACTTCCTCTGCTCCGTGCTCCCCTCTCATTGGAGGTGTAACAAAACTCTGCCGGTAGCCTTTAAGGTAAGTCTTATTTTGACGTTTTTTTAAAAAATAGATATTTTATTGACAAAGAGGCTTGTAGTTAAATCGAACAAATTGTACTTTAGTACAGTTCCTGTACATAGAATACCTTTGCGCGTCGGTTCCAGGAAAAACATAGCCAACACGTTGTTTAAAAAACTGAGGATATTACAGACCTTTCGTTTTTTCATGAAAACGAGGGATTATTTACTGCTTTGGCGGTATGGACCAGCCCTGTATTTTTGGGCGCGTTGCTCATTTTGGATACTCCTTGTTTAGCAGAGAAAAACGATTATCCAGTAACAACAATAATCTTAATGGTTCTGAATATTTTTATTATACATATTATTGCTGTATTATAACTGCAGATTACATGGCATAATTTTTTACCGTGTTGAATGCTTAAACATTTTTCCAAATCTCCAAAAGTAATTGTAAAGAAGCCCGTTCCTTCAACTGAATTTCTTTAATAATCTTTATTATTAATAATTAATTCATATTTTTTTGCAGCTTGTTGTATAGTGAAGGGGGTGTTTTGTATTGAAGATGTGATACATTAAACAAAATTAATGAATATATACGGATTCAGATATAAAAGTTCACATAAAAATGTAACGTTTACTTGCACGCTGTGATACTGCACGGGCAATAAGCGATGTTTACGTCTTGCTTGCGCAGAGGCTATAAGAACTAAATTTTGGACTATGATATAATTTGTGACTTTTTTGTCATCAAAATATGACATTAAATTCATTATGCATGTTAATTATGTTCTTCGTATTAAGTACATCACATATCTTACATAATATTTTGTTCATAACTTATAATGTTAATAATTTAAGAAAGTAGACTATAGACTAAAAAGCAGAAATCTTTTTTTTGGGGGGGGGAAATACTCGACCACAAGACAGTATAGCCCCCCCAGGAGCAGGTAGCCATAGTTACTGAAATGATGGGGTGACTTCTGGAACTACTCATGCCTGCAGCAGGGCACTTCTCTCTCTCTCTCTCTCTCTCTCTCTCTCTCTCTCTCTCTCTCTCTCTCTCTCTCTCTCTCTCTCTCTCTCTCTCTCTGAAGGTCGTGGCCCTGGGAGAGGTTCCTGATGGGACGGTTGTCACTGTGATGGCTGGCAACGACGAAAACTACTCAGCTGAGCTACGCAACGCTTCAGGTGTGATGAAGAACCAGGTGGCACGCTTCAATGACCTGCGCTTCGTGGGCCGCAGTGGGAGAGGTCGGTCCACTTGCGAGCAGCACACCTATCCGTGTCATGGCTTATAGCTTTTCAAAATGAAGCTAGGTCTGTTCCCATCTTATATTGTGGAATAGGACACTCCCCTCTCTTGGGCCCTGATGATCAGGCTCTTGACTGCATTTCGTTGGTGGCAGGAAAGAATAGCAGGGTCAGCTGATGAAAAAAAGCAGCCATCACTGTGCTGTCTCTTGTATGTAGTTTCAGGTCTGAGCCACTTAATGTTTATTTACTGTTGTAATCAAAAGTACATCTATTAGTAGATTAGACTATGTGAAGGACACTGTACTGAGGCAAAATTACAGAATAAGTGTCTAATGTTTAATATTAGACAATGTCATCCCATGTTGGTGCACATCAGGAGAAGATGTATACTGATGTGGTGCTGTCACGCATGGACACACCGAGCAATTAGAGCCAGTGGGTTTCCTTACCATGTTATGATCTCATACGGTCCTATAACCACCACCGCTGGGCCAGTTAAAGTACAGTCATTAGGTCTGTGTGCATTCCTCACCACAAAGCGATGTCTGACACTTACTAATAAGTTCATCCTCCATAATAACCTAAGAAGGAATATTATCCAGTAAAGGGTAATGGTAATGTTAATATGAATTTTCTCGGTGCTGCAAATGCATTGGCAGCTTGGTATCAAAATGCCTGCCAGCAAGAATTAGTGAACTATGCCTGATACTGGGCATAAGTTTATCTTGCTTGCTTTTGCTATCTTGTTTTGCTATCTTGTTTTGCTATCTTGTTTTGCTCTCTCCACAAGATACATATGTGATATGTAGAGTAGGACACTATATTGGGTGCTGTCTGTGACAGACTCTTCCCAGCTCCAATTAAAGTGTTGTATTTGTTTCACCTTCACAAGAGAGATGTCTGAAGTACAGCACTTGAGCCGTGCATGTCCTCATTGTCAGGAGTGCATGTGCGCTGGCAGCTGTCTTTCAGTGTTACCATAGCATTCCACCCACCTCTTCCTGTCTCCTTGGTCGGCCAATGGCACAGACAAGCAGGGCCCCTTAGGCCGCCACGTTAATCCCCAGCATTCCCTTCAGAAACCCCACAGGAGCACAGTTTATCTGGGATCTTTGTTTAGGGAAGTTGACTGGTGAGTCAGGGCTGTTAGTCTGAATGCTGCTATTCAATGCTGCATTGTCCCAAATTTGAGTACTACTCACCAGTAACGCCTTATCAAAAGGATTATATCTCGATTGGGGATTAAGTCCAGATGAGGGATTCTCTCAATGAAGACGTATCTGAAAGGTGAAAGCCTTAAGTTCCTGGATAGTCTGGCAGGAGGAGGTGAGGTAGCGCAGAAAAGGTGGGGCCCTGTCAAGAGCATGTGAGTGTTTTTCCTGTCAGCAACTGAGCCCTTAAATGTGTTTGTGTTTGCGCAGGGAAAAGCTTCACCCTGACGATTACAGTGTTCACAAATCCGCCGCAAGTGGCCACTTACCACAGAGCCATTAAGGTGACCGTGGACGGACCGCGAGAGCCAAGGCGTGAGTGGCCCTTATATTACACACCGCTTCCTCTGACTGCACCTCTGCTTGCCACACACGCACCCACCGCTCAACAAAAGCCTGGCCTCCTGCTTCATCACATTCTTTGGCCGTTCAGTTCCTGCCGAAGCTCAGATGTCGAAATCCTTGGTCATCGTTCCACGTGTCTCCACTTGTGAGGACTCATGTGATTAGGCTTTGACTATGGAGGGACATCAAACTCAGTCTGATACATCGTTGCAGAGAATTTCATGGTTTTACATAGGCTTACATTCCATCAGCATTTCATGGGAAGTCACAATGAGCATTCATATTAGTACAATGCGGTACCCGCTTTATCGTGTGGGCTTCTGTTTCAGATTTCCATTAGTCTGCACAGTATTCCTTTTTTGTTTATTCAATTTTTTTTTACCAGTCGTTTGCACAATATTCCTCTTAGTTGAACTTTTTTCTGCTTCATTGTTGTGAGCTGGTAGTTGTCCAGTCACTGTGTGGGCTTGGAGCAGGTTGTCACTGTATGTGTGATGCTAGACTGAACAGAGGCCCTGCCAAGGTGCCATTGTGCTAACATCAACTCATTTAAAGGGCTTTCAGTGCCAACTGGTGTGCAAAGCAGCTGTTTTGCTTTATCATACAAAAAAGAGTATATACTGTCATCTTGGCATAGGAATCAAGCCTATCACATCCCGCACATTTTCCCTCCCTCTCGTACTCTTCTCACTGAACACATATGGTTCTGGTATTTGACGGCACTTGAACGCACAGGCTGTATGGTCTTGATTCTTCATTGTATTAAAATGGCCCCTAGCAATTGAAGAACTTTCCTTTGATGTCAAAGACTTCCTATACGCCTGCCCCATCCTGAAGCGTGCCTTCAAGGGGCGATTACTTCTATGTTATTGTGCCCAGAAACAGATGAGAGGTTCGGAGGACATGGAGATATGTTCGGAAAGGCATTCGTTTTTAGCACACCAATTTTCTGAATACGTTACTATTTCGCTCTTGGTTCCCGCCAAGCCCGTTGCACGAGGCCATGTCGGTGGAAAGGGGCCTGAGAGCACGTTTTAAAACCCAAGGAGGTTTCAGTACAGAAATGTAGACTGCTATTGTAAGAGACTGTCACCATGGCAACACAATGAGACAGAAAGAAGCTGTGGCAGGCCAGAGGACATGCCGCTGCATCACGGGTCACTGGTCCTGATCACAGGTGGAAAAGCACATGTGCCCTCTTAATAACATCATATTTCAGCCCTTCCTTAACACTAGGATTCTGCATCATTAAACTTCCAATTGGTGTTAATGAGAGGGCAATTAAGGAAGAGGTCCAGCTGGCCTGGCCAGACAATGCCAACAGTGTGCTGTCAGAAATGTTCCCAGCCAGACACCTGAAAGAGCACGTATTCTGATTCACTTGTTGGCAATTATATTTGTTATGATTTCAGCCATTTATGTGTTATTTAGAAATAATAAGTGCATGTTTTTGTACAAAATGTTTCATTTTCAGTCAAAATATCATTATGTTTTCCTCATTATATTATGGTCCTCTATGTCCCAATATTGATGTTCATGTTCATTTAGGCTTTCTTGCTCCTAGTCTAGTCTGTCTGCAGAGCCTGTGTGGTATATAAAGTGTAGGAGGTATTGGTCCAACACTGTGTCACAGGGCCTGCATTATTAATGTGCTTATGTGGGTAATAGGCCCTGATGGGTGCCATATGAATCCTGTGGGTATGAAGACTACCAGTGTGTGTGTGTGTGTGTGTGTGTGTGTCGGGGGGGGGGGGGGGGGGGGGGGGGGGTGTTGTAGAGAGACTGTGTAAAACAGCAGAACAATGAGAGTGTTGAAAACCTGGTGTCACATACACATCTGTGCACTGACACCACTGTGTTCCTCAAGGATGTTTTTTTTCCACTCTTTTTCATCTTTTATCTCTCATAGAGAGACTTTGTGCAGATGGGCCCTCGTTCTCCCTATAGCGCCGCCCTGTGCTCGCATGCAGCCGGACTATCACACACTCTCTGACACTTTTAAAGAGGGTTGATATTGTTTTTTCATTTTTCTCCTGCAGTGTCATAACTCTGTTTTTGACTGTTTTGTTTGTGTGATTTATATTTATGCGATTTAGATTCAAAGACCGAATTCCTGAAGATTAACAGTTTACACCCCTCAGACTGTACCGTGCTTTGCTGCAGCTGTGTGTGTGTGTGTGTGTGTGTGTGTGTGTGTGTGTATATGTGTGTGTGTGTGTGTGTGTGTGTGTGTGTGTGTGTGTGTGCCGTTCAGGAGTAGCTCCGACATTGCCGTAACCCCTAATAGCACTCATTAAAAGTCATTTGAGCTAATAGATTGGGCGGGGTTGGTTAAACTAACACACTTGTGCTAGAGGCCCCATGTAATTATAGAATGCATGTTGGACTGTCATGCTTTGTCACACATTTCGAATGATCTTTGTGCTCTGTGTTTCTCCACTTGAATAATCACAGTAGTGGAATGATGCAATGTGCAGGGATTAGAAGAGGCCAGGTGCTACTTGGAATTTAACAGAATCTTAACATATTCTTCTCATTGTTTTGACACTTCAACACATCAAGGTGTTGAATGGGAGCAGTAACTGGGATACAGCAATAACAATGACCGAGGCGTTTGCAGAGGCGGTAAAAAGGATATCGCTGGCTTTTGTTCAACACCCTCTGCTCTACAGACCACACAAGACCTACAGACATCATTTAACCTTGCAGCAAATGTAGAAAAGTGTCAGTTTCACTCGGCCTAGACTTCACTTAGGGCAGCGTTTACAATGGGAACTGCTCACATAAAACCAATCCAAACAAAGGAGGAAAACAGAGGTGCTAGCGTGTGTGTGTGTGTGTGCGTGGGTGCGTGTGTGTGTGTGTGTGTGCGTGCGTGCGAGCGTGCGTGTGTGCGTGTGTGTGTGTGTGCGTGTGTGTGTGTGCGTGTGTGTGTGTGTGTGTGTGTGTGCGTGTGTGTGTGTGTGCGTGTGTGTGCGTGCGAGCGTGTGTGTGTGTGTGCGTGTGTGTGTGTGTGTGCGTGTGCGTGCGAGCGTATGTGTGTGTGTGTGTGTGTGCGTGTGTGTGTGTGTGTGTGTTTGTGTGTGTGTGTGTGTGGGGGGGGGGGGGTTAGATTGAGTACTTGAGCTGAGCCTGGGTGTCTGTGTCTGGTGTGGACAGCCAGCCTGTGCATCAGAGCTGCATCATTACAACTCAGGAAATACAGATGGTGCTCTGTTAGAAGTCACTACTTTCATATGAGCGTGGAGGTGATGAAGGAGTGTGCCTGCGGTTTCAAGGGGCTGAGGCCATTGTAGGTTGTGTGTGCGCATGCGTGCTTGTGTGTTAGTGTGTGTGTGTGTGTGTGCGTGCGTGCTTGTGTGTTAGTGTGTGTGTGTGTGTGTGTGTGTGTGTGTGTGTGTGCGTGCGAGCGTGTGTGTGTGTGTGTGTGTGTGTGTGTGTGCGTGCGAGCGTGCGTGCGTGTGTGTGTGTGTGTGCGTGCGAGCGTGCGTGCGTGTGTGTGTGTGCGTGCGAGCGTGCGTGCGTGTGTGTGTGTGTGTGTGTGTGTGTGTGTGTGTGTGTGTGTGTGTGTGTGTGCGTGTGCGCACTGTGCATACCCTTTCCCAGCCTGGCTTGCCTCCTAAAGGCTGAAAAGTAAAGACCACACAGACACCTGGCAGCTCTCCACGACAATCTGACTCTCCATCGCTCTCTCTCCCCCTCTCTGTCTCATTTTCTCCGAGACCTCATTGAGCGTGGGCGTCTGGCTGTCACCCATGCTGTCTTTTTCCCCTCTCTGCTCTTTTTCAGTCTTGTGCGGCTCTCTCTATCGCTCCTACTGCTAAAGAAACATCCAGCAGCAGCAGGGAGAGCTCTTCTCTTGCCACTGCAGAGAAACGCCTTCATCTCTCTTCCCAGATATTTACTCGCTGCCTTCATGATGTCACTGTTACTGCTCCATCCTGATTCGGTTTATTCGTGTTCCATCCTGATCGGTTTATTATGAGTCTGTTCCTTCGGTTTGCCTTGTTTGTTCTTGCGGTCAAGTCCTCTGCTCTCGGAAGTGCCTGACACATCCCTCACCCTCCGACAGAGCCACTGTTTATAGCCCTTAGTCGAAATGGCCACACATACTGATATAAGGGCAGCAGGGAAGTCTCTGATTGTATCTCTTTACGCATTTCATTTACTGGTTTGGGATCAGATTGTCTGCTTAGTCAGGGCTTTTTGCTATCAGGGATGATATGACTGCGTGGCTGATGGTGCTGTCTGGGAATTACCTTCACAAAGTGACAAAGAGCCTCCCTTGGTCCTGCTAATCAGGTCTGTGTCAGCTGGAGATCGCATATCTCATTGCACATGTTTGGCCTGGTTCCAGTTGGGCCAGTCAAGCATCTGGAATGAATATGTCCACACTTCCACTCACTGATTGGACAGGGAAGTATTGGCTATTGAAATCTCACGCTGTTGTCAGGGAGATGATGGGAATGTTTGGGACTTTCCCTCCAGTGATGATATCATCCAGTTTCCTGACTCTGTTAAATACCTCCTCCAATTCACCCTCACTCCTGGTGCTAATTCCCCAGCACCAGCTGACAAATCACATCGCATGGCATCCAGAGGTGTCCTGCGTGAGCCCTGTTTTTGGGCCTCAGCTCAAACACGACGTGTTTACAAAGGTCTACTTTAACAGCTACTACCATTAAGTAGTTTTAATCCTGTCTGAGAACCGTTATGGTGCCTTATGTACCTTAAGCTCTTGCCAGATAATCCACGGGAAACCTTAAAGAGGTTTTCTTTGCACAGGGTGAAGTATAAATCAACGACGTGCCATCCCAAATGGACTGACGACTATTTAATATAATGAGTGTTCACTCCCATCGAAGTCTATAGCTGTGCGTGGATACTAAGGATCTTTGTCACAGTTCATGTGGAATGCTCTCTAGCCCCCCGCAGGGTAGTGAAAACATCAACCTCCCTAACTTTGAGTGTATAATGCTCCTGCACAGCCAGTGTTCGCAGTAGTGTTGAAGACGGTCCACCTCGTCTCTGGGCACAGAGCATCGCATTTTGTATGAAGCGCCGGGAAATAAATCTGCACAAAGCACATCTGTGTCCACAATCCTCCCCCGCCTTTAATTTATTTTAATATCAGCGCCTGGGCTTCCACAGGGGAGGAAAATTAAAGGGAGTCTTATAAATTGGCCTTGAGAGCATGCTTTGCACTCAGTGCCCACTGGTTGTAATTGCATTCACAAATGAACAATGGAATAGGTTTTGTAACAGACACAGGATGGGATGTATGTTATTGTATAAGTAGCATGCATAGTATTACATAAAATATCTATCACCTACCCCATACCTATAATGCATCAACTGTTAAAGATACGTTTTTTTTTTCACCGTGTGGCATTTCCTCTTTGTCTGTTCATTCTCTCTCTTTATTTCTCTCTTTCTCTCTATCTCCTTCTCTTTGTCTGTCTCCCACCTTAGTTTGAAAATTTGCATGCTGTTTCTTTGTTCTCTGAGCACAGTCAGATTAGCTCAGATCCTGTGCTGCCTCTCCCTGGGCCAACTGGACATGTTCCAGCTTCAGTGGGAGTTTCTCTCTCTCTCCTGTTTGATATTTACTTTACTGCCTTTCCAGGGAAACCGGTGCAGGCCTAGACAGACAAACCGGGCCATTTTAATGGGGCACAGAGGTGGGGGCAGCTCTGCTCAGGGCCTCTCAAGTCTCTTATACCCCCTCTGCTATGGCTGGAGCAGGCGTGGGGCACCTGTGGGCCCTTAAACAGCCTTGTTATGGCTCTCCCTTAAAGAGCCCCCTGTAGGGCCACTGAAGAGAAGGCCGTTGCTCTAGAACAGGGAGAATTTAAAACTCACCTAGGGTATGCTCAGCCGTTTGTGGAGAATCCCCAGAATGCCATTTGAAGGCAGAGACACATGATTGCGGGACACATGATTGAGGACATTCTAGATTGATATGCTAGGCTTAAGGGCTGAATGAGACACGAATGTAGAAGGAAATGGAACACCTGTCTCGTTTTTATCCAGCACATTCCGTCCCAGAAGCCTGCTGTGTTTCAGAATACAGATTGTATTAAAGCAGATTGTATTAAACAGATACTGAGACAGCAGGCTTCAATGCACCATTAGGGAATTATAGTTCTGGCATTTAAGGTCCTAAATGTACTTGTGGTAAAGCAGGTTACCATATTTCTGTCACTGCCATTCTGCAAGCGTGAGGAAATATTTGTTTTATTTAATGAATAATTCAGACGAAGCTAAAGCCCTGGTAATTCGTCTATGTCTGTGGGCAGCAGGGTAATATCTGCTATCGTAAGGGTCTCCAATTGGCCCTTTGGCGCTGCTTTTTTGTATTTGGTCCAAAGCTGAAAAATGTCGTTCTGCTTGGCCTATCAGATGACTGACATGACTTAATTTGAGGTGACCCTGGTGATGAAGCAGTCCTGCGGTGGCATGCGGGTGGTCCTGCTGACGTCAGCTCATGGGCAGTCTCGTCTGTTGCAGGACACAGGCCGAAGCTGGATGACTCCCCCAAAACGGGCCTATTCTCCGACCGTCTGAGTGAGCTGGAGCGCATCCGACACACCACCATGAGGGTCGCCGTGCCAACGCAAACCCCTCGTCCCTCCCTCGGCAACCCCACCTCGTTCTCTCCTCAGGGCCAGAGCCAGATCTCAGGTACAGGCACGCTTGAGCTTGCATGCAGTTCTCACTTCTACCGTTATTACTAAACTGTCCCACGCTTCTTGGCCTGAAAAGTAGTCTAAAGTTTTGCATAATCTTTTGATACTTGTTTCGGGAGACTAAAAACAAGTTCAACGCTTAAACTAAAACCTCAGCCATGAGACGATCTTAAACTAGCTTTCTTTGCGTCGGTTCAGTGAGTCCTCAGAGCTCACGGGACAAGTTTCTTCCTGTCCATGAACGGTTGGGTCAGTCACTGGTTATTCACTCAGGAGCAACAGTGAACTATACTGCGCAGGGGCCTGTGGAAGCTAAAATGGAAAAGGGAGGGTGGACAGTGTGTTGTGTATCTGTTAAGAAGAGGGCGTATCATCTGTCCTTAACTAATGCTCTGTAAGGGCATCTCTTGTGACCTGGCTATTGTTACTGCATTCTACTGTGCTATGCCAGCAGAACGTGTAATGGCTAAGCAAATGAGTAATAATGCAAAGAAACACTGCTGAAGGAGTTTTATTTGTTTTTATTGTATTTGCTCTAAAACCTGGTGACTTCACTGGAATGCTATCATCAACTTTAAATGGTTCAAATTTGATCAGACATGCACAGAGTGAACACACGCACAAAGATACTCTTGTCTGTTACTGAAACTAGGAGTGACACATTGCTCTCATACTTTAGAATATGTAATATTACAGTAGTAACTATGCAGCAAATAGGATGACTGGGTTTAATCTGTGGGAATACGTCTCCTTCTCTTTGCTGGGTGACACTGGATCAGACCTGCGCCAGTCCCAGTCCCCCCCGTGGTTTAACGAGCAAGCGTACCCATCGTACCTGAGTCCCATGCCTTCCCCCTCGGTGCACTCCACCACACCTCTGTCTTCCAGCCGGGCCACAGGACTGCCCTCAATCAGCGACGTTCCCCGCCGTCTCCCAGGTAACCCTTTCCTTCTCCCCGCCCTCAACCTGTAGGTGTGACCTCTTCCCCTCACCTCACACCGCCATTGGCTATGGTTTGCGGGGCCAGGGGGAGGTGTCTACGTTTAACTGTGGATTTTTCTTTTTTTTGATATTTTTACTGGCTCGTCTTGTTATCTACAGTCTGCATTTCTGAAATTGTTTGCTTGTCATATGGTGCGTCAGAGTCCACGTTCTGTTTCACTCAGTCGCAGTCCATTACAAATGTAATGTGACGTTAGCCACATTTTCATTGGCCTATTTGGCGGTGGATGTGCAAAATGGGATGTAAAATTTCTGAAACATCAGCTACCAGAGAGTGATGGAAAATCCTTTTTATCTGAATCAGAAAAAAAAGCGATTATTTCTTTTTCCTTCCTGCAAGCCTTTGATCTTGTGCCGAATATGGTTAATAACAGACTAAGGCATAATAACAGGCCAGTGGCAGGCAAATAAAACAGGAACCCAGGTCCGGTCGGTGCAGGGCCTAATATGCTCATTTGTCCTCTGTTGCCCTGCTCTGCCCAAGTGCAAACGTTTAGATGTGGGCCAGTGGGTTTCTGCCTCCAAACACCTGTTTGAGCCAGGGCCAGGTGACTGGGTTTCATGCTTTTTTAAAATTTCCTCCCAGTCTCCTGTGCCTGGAGAGGCTGCAGGCGATTAAGCGAGTGGCTCCCTGGCGTGGCTGCTGTTTGGCGGTGTTTGAACGCTTGCCACCGTCCCCGTCATCTTGCATTACCCTGCTTGCGTCAGCCAGCAGCAGGCTATGGCCCTGCCTGCTAATAGCAGCCATCATCTCAGATAAGGCCAGTGCTGTTTGACACATCCTGCTGCCAGCCAAGCAAACAACAGTTAGGGGGAAAAAAAATCCCTCCTGTTAAATGCGGATGCCGCTGTCAAACGTCATTACACTCCACTGTCATCTGAAGCCGACAGTGTAATACCTGCTAAAAGTATATTTCCTTGCATGGCAAGCCGCAATGCCAAGCGAACCTTTAGCCAGCGACTGAAAGCCTGCTTATATGTGCAGGGCTCCCATCTGGCTCTGACTCCAGCACTGTCTCTTCTCAAGCGTTGTGGCGTCCAGTGTCGGTGCCTGTTTAAGTACAGCCTAAACACAACTTTTATGTGTAGATGAGTGTGGAAAGTGGGCGGTGGCCTCGTTTGAGCTGTTCTGCGCTTTATGCTGAGCACACCCTTTCTGCTGCCTGGGGCCCAAGAACCATTATTCTGAAAGGTTCGAATCAAAGAGGTTAAATATAAAAGAGAAAGAGAGTGTGTGGTGTATGGGGGGACTAGCGACAGTCCACGCCTCCGCAGTGCGCCCGCACATAATCACAGTCCCCCTGAGCGCAGACATGGTGACAGGAAAGACGCCTTGTGATTTATGATAAGAGCGCTGCGTCTGGGGTCGTGTGCCCCCCCACGCACCCACCCACCCACACACGCACTCTCCACTCCGCTCTCGCTCTCTCACGTTTTGGCACAGAACTAATGTGAGCAGAGCAGTAGGCCATTAGTGCTGTGTGATTTGGGAGGTGAGCAAGGGAGAGTGCATGAAGCACAGAGGCTGGATGGGACGAGGTTGTTGCCTGGGTGTACCAGATACCAGGAGCCCACATCTGAGGCAGTGCCTGTCTCCATGTGCTACTCGCCACCCCCTCAAAAGTGTTTCCAAATGTGCGCCTACTTATGCAACCCCGACTGTGTTTTAGGTATACGCTGTGGCCAAGTTACACACATATACACACACACTCGTATACACACACACAATTTACTCAAGCGATATGCATACCTAAGTATACACAGGCGAATTTAAACATGTGCAGACACATAAACAGGCATATAAATAAGCTTGGAGATGTGAAGCCAGATGAAGAGAGGCGCATGAGCGTAGACATGAATACACATACACACGAGCTTGTCTTGGGAAATAAAGGAGAAATGCCATAAACTATTTTAGCTAATCCAGTGACTCAATCCAGTGATTCAAGTTATCTGTATTGAACAAAATTCAAATCCCAAAAAAGTTTCAGACCTTTTCAGACGTTGGGTTAAGATGCAATATATACAATCGTTGTTAAAACTTCACAGATTTTTTTAAAAGTCAGTAAAGTTGTAATAAACTGTGTTAAAATGATTTCATCCGAGCCAGCAGGTTATCTGAATCAGGTCAGATGACTAAATGTGCGTTTCCTGTTGCCCGCAGGTTCGACAGACCTGAGTCCTTTCCCTGGCCAGTTTGAGCGCCAGTTCCCCGGTTTCTCCTCACTCACCGAGAGCCGATTCTCCAGTCCACGAATGCACTACCCAGCCACCTTCACCTACACGCCCACGCCTGCCTCCACGGGCATGTCACTGGGCAGTGCCCATTACCACACCTACCTGCCCCCACCATACCCCGGCTCAACCCAGAGCCAAAGTGGACCCTTCCAAAGCAGCAGCACCCCCTATCTCTACTATGGGGCCTCCTCAGGCTCCTACCAGTTCTCCATGGTTACGGGAGGAGATCGCTCGCCGTCCAGGATGCTCCCGACGTGCACTAGTGCCTCGACTGGCACCACGCTGGGCAACTCCAGTCTCCCCGCCCAGGGCGATGGGGCCGGCGACGACGACGGCAGTCATAGCAACTCGCCCACCATCCTGAACCCGGCGGGGAGGATGGACGAAGGGGTGTGGCGGCCATACTGACCCCACCCGCCTGGGCCACAGAAACAGGATCATGAGTGACCCTGTGACTCTCAGACAGGGCAACTCGCAACCATCGACGTGGTTTTAAAGCACAAACCCTAGCAGGACTTCTTGCTGAGCTATTCTATTTACGCTTTGTTTATTTTTAAACCTTGTAAAACATGTTCTTTGTTGTTGACAAGTATTTATAGAACAAGGTTCTTCAAAGGGAAGTATTTTAAAGCAAACCCCTGCGACAGTTGTAAGTTGTATAACTGTAGTATATGAGCTATTACTCTGAGGAGCTCTACTCTGATAGCTGTCAGCATCACTTATGGTTAAACGAGTAGATATGGTGTGACTGGTTTTGTTAGCTCTCATCAAAGCTGTTACCCTTAGTGGACACTTAATTTTTACAGACAGTTTAAAGCACTGAGCAGCAGTGGCCTTCAATTGAATATGACAAACAAAGTTTGTTTTAGGATTAATTTTCTTTTTTAACTTAAGTAATTTAAATTATACGTATTTGGTGAGAGGATACTGAGTTGTAAGTTATAAAGCCATAAATTAACTAATGTATTTGGAACTTGATTCATAGAGGGAATATTTTTGTAATGCATCTATGTTCAAGTTGATAATAGAATTAATAGGTAATTTAAAATGAGTTTAATTTTTCCTTTTTTTCTGTTTATACTATTTTCTAAATGGCTTCTGGAATAGGATTTCTACATCTTCATACAGTACCTTATAGAAAATCTCTATTCTTATGTAGCAGGTAGGCATTCTGAATCGTTTCTTTAATGCTTGGTACTTCCACCTCTGATGCCCTTGTAATTTTTTACTTCAAACCAAAGAGATGGTTGCATATGCTTCGAAATGTTTGCTAAATCATAACATGCTTCCTCTCACTTGTATGCAGTATGCTCAGATATTTTGGTCAGTGTTAACCGTGTTTAATTAGAAAATGGCTGCAATCTGGTCTAACAGAAATAAGGGCTATAATAGCGAAGTACCAAAGGCACAGCACATGAAGGGGCCTGCTATGTGCCCACCTGAAGACTGGATACGTTTACTGGAACCTAGAATGTACCTAATGAAAGCCACACGCAATGCACAGGCTCAGAATATTGTGTTTACCCTCGATGCAGATGTCGCTCAGTTTCATGGCAGCTAAAATCATTCCCTAGACGATCGGCAATTTTTCTATATGTCTAAACTTGGAATACAGTTAAGTAGTTTTTCAGCTAGTCTTATATCTTTTAATACCATCCCGGATTCTGGAGATTAAGGCCTTTTTGTCATTATGGAATGCTAAAATGGGTGGTCTCAGTAACGATCGGATAGCTTTAACGCCCAGGCCAGGAATAGCTGAATCAGTTTCCAGCTCCATGATATGTTCAATCGGTCCTTTTCGTGAATACTGCAGCACCAAATGTTGGTGTAAACATGCAATACTGTGGCATTAAAACCTAGCCCACAGGTTTCGATGATCCCCGACCATGGCTTTAAAGGGAAACCTTTGTTGTTGTTTTTTATTTTGACTTAGAATTGTTGTTGTTGTTGTTGTTGTTGTTGTTGTTGTTGTTGTTTTGTAATGCAGGGGTTTATACTTGCAGTGCAATGTCATGCTGAGTCATATCAGTGACTGCTAACTTTGCCTTTCCTTTTGACTCTATCACCAGTGCCTTATACCTTGCAGAGAGTGTATAAAACAGGACTGATGTCATGGGTGGCCTGCCTATTGAACTCAGTTGTGCTCATTTATGAGGTTTTCGATATCCCAGATCTATTTAACTGTATTTTACTGAGACTCAAACTCATAAAGAAGACATTTACACAGTCAGATAAGCAACGCACTTAGTCATTTGTGCAGTTCACATGCACCATCACACCACTCAGTCTGATTGAATTAACCGTGTCATTGTGAGCCAGAATTATGCCCTAACTTGACATATGCATATATATTTTGAGTTTACAACTAAGCTTTTGTCTATTAGCATCAAAATGCACATTTATTTTTTATTTCATCATCTCTGGTGGATTAAGTCCAGTTCAGTTGGTTTGTATTTAATGAGAAATACATCATTGTATGGACTTGTATGGACTTAATTAACTGCAAGAGGGGGCAGAGCTTAAAATTTGTTTACAAAATGTTTACAATATTGTGATTATAGATTGTTATTGTTCGAGTCAAATAATCCTCCCCATTTGCATTTTCTGTGCTTATTATTCATTTTCTTTATATGTAAAATATTTCTCTTCCCTGGTAAATCCACCAGAATAAGGGAAGCATTTTGTAGCAGATTTCTCTATGGCGCTTGCATGCTTAACTTGCACAAATGTGTTTTATTTATCTTTTTTTCTTGCCTGTGAGGTCCCATCTCTTATATCTTTATGGAACAACAGCTAAACAGAATGACCATCAGGACAACAGTGAAAGAAATTGGCATTTATAATTGTACATTGTTTGAACTTGATTACTTTTAAGGGTAATACAAATAAATTTTGCAATGATTTTGTGATTCTCGAGCAGCTTCTGTTTCAGTGTTTTGTATTACCTGTTTCTTACATTTCTGACTGTTTTTTCTTCACTGAACTATTTGCCAGACTGCCACTTCTGGCTTTTGCTTGGTTCTCTTTGTCTTTACCAAGCACACATCCCTGACATGGGAAGATGGTCAATGTCCATGCAGACAAAATCTGATGTTTTCAATTTTCAAAATGTCATTACCTTATCAGTAAAGCAAGGGAGGCCTGGCCAGGGATCAGAGGGCAGGTGCCCTCCAGGACCTTGGCACTGCTGGAGAACACATTGGCTTGAAGTGCAGAGTGGATCAACATTAGCTCTGGAGAAGCCGAGCTGGCATCATGCTGCTGGCTACAGCCGTGCTTTCGTCTCCCTGCCCTCGGTAGAACCAGGCCTCCGAGACTGGGACTGTTCTGTGTTGTTTCAAGACATAACAGACAAAATCAGAGAGCACTCCGTCTCCAGTTTTCTCAAAGGCAAACTGGGAGCATTCCAGGGATTTCCCTGAGTATGAAGTGAGTAGGAAAAGTGGAGCAGGGCTCAGGTTCGCATTCCCGTCGTTCCGATCCACATCTAGCAATTAGGATAATGAACTGGAGAGGAGTAACCAGAGACAGCTATATGATATTCCATAATGTGTGGGGGATGGCAGGGAAGAATCTTGGAAAAAAAAAAAAGAACTGCTGTTCTGCAAAACACCAGTGCTGAAAGGTCCGACTATTTAAGCTGAAAGTGCCTCTAAAAGCTTCTTTTTTCCTCTCTTTTTTTCTTTTTATTTTGCGTTTTACAGTCAAGTAAAGATTCACAGTCAAGTAAAAATAAATTCTACTTTGAACGTCAATCCTTGAATCTTACACAAGACAAAAGATAGGGCAATAGGGGTACAGAAGCCAAGGGAAAGACGTTACACTGGCCAGTCAGCACCTCTGCGTCACACGGCCCAGGACAAGCTTGACTCTGGCACAGTCTCAGCAGTAGGACGCCTGTCTTGCAGTCCACCTGAGAGGAGCATGAGGGTACATTAGCACTACATGCTCTACTCGGCCACATTCTGTCTGGGCTCTGGCCTGTTCCCTAACCTGCCCTTGTACTTCTCACATGAAGGAACATCGTATTTAAAGCTGAAAAACAGCTTTTCCTATGTAGCGTGTGCAAACCGCTCTTTCCTCAGGTGGACTGCAAGGCTGTGGGTGCTGCTGATCCGCTGGTGAGGTGCGTGAGTCATCTGAGGAGGTGAGGACACCTTTGGACTTCTGGGACTGCCGAGTGATGTTTCATCGGTGGTTAAGCACGCCCTCACTGGCCTATCGTACTATACGCACTAGAGTAAAGCATGGTGAGATCAAGGATGTTTATACATATATGAGTATTTTTTCATCTTTCATCTTTTTTGTGATGTTTTTCACGCTTATTTGGCCATACTAGTAAAACTATGGACGGCATCAAATTTTAGAATAAAAATATGCTGTTTAAGTTTAGGTAACTTCACATTTCTGTCAGAACATACTGCTATTTTCTGGAACAATCTGAGACGTTTCTGCATTTTAAATTGATTTTTTTTTTTTTTTCTTTTTCTTAGCGTTTCAAATCAAGTTGGTTCACTTGCTCCATCTAGTGTTCAACTTCAAATATTAATTCATTGCTTCTGCTGAAAGATGATAGGACATTAGTAGATAAGAAAGCCCCATTCTCTGTACCTACTGAAACTAATTTAACATAAATATAACTCTTCCCTACAAGACACTACATTGAATTTCAGCATGTATTAGTTAAAAATAGAGAAAATGCAGCATTTCAAAAATATTTTGGTATTGTCATAGTCCAAATCATCACAACGATCAATTTAAGGACTAACCTTGGGAAATGTTAAAGTTGTTGAGGTCTTTCAACACATGCAGAGAATTGGACCATTTTTCTTAACTTTACCTTAAAGCACTGAACCATGAACCAGATGGCCCATAATAATAATAATTGAGAAGATGTCCTAATATCAGTACCATGGACAGCTACTACGCAAACAATAGGTCTCTTTGTTGAGAGTTCATATCAGTGCCAGGAGGCTCGAGTTATCCTCCATCTAAATTGTCAAAAACTGCTCACAACGATTGAGTGCCTCAGGCACCAGAACATTTGACAGGACAGTGCTGTGTGTTGTGCCAAAAATTCATGCAAAACAGGCCTTTTCCATATGTTCGAGCCAAGCAGTAAAATTTGAAATATTTGGACAGAAACTCCATCTTCATATGTAGCCAGCCATCGAGGAGCACAGACATGTTTCTCATCAAAGGCATGGCCATGTAAACCTTTTCATGGGACTGAGTGTTAATTGAGAACTAATGAACTGGTAACATAGAACAGTCCCATCATGCTTGCACAGGGCTTTTATGATGACTGACACACAGTGCTGGTGACACTACGCCAATTATATCTGATTCTCTGTTTTGGAAAATGACAAAGTAATCGTGGCTGTTGCTGCATGCCAGACCATTCCATCGATGTCCGAACCTGCTTCTCATTTAGACTCCGGCCCTAGTCTCCGAACAGCACAACGTGTGTTATTATATTAATGACAGATTTTATGGTTTATGACTGGAAAGTCAAACATTCTTGATTTCCTGGGGAGAGCGCGATGATTTACAGGGCTGAATGATAAAGTGAATTTTCTTGACAGCTGAGGACCTGTGAGGGCTTCTGTGGGTGAGGCAGCATGCGGAGACAGCAGATCGCTCTCTTATGTGGAGAGATATACTGTGCACTGGAACACAGCGAGAGGAACTCAGTTGTCCTCATTCTTCATTCAGGCACCAAGTTATGTCATAAGAGAATTATAATAGGCCCAGACATACTGTAACTGCCTGTGTACCCACATCCTGCCCCTGCAGGAAGAGCGACTGCTTGAAATATCAAATTAAGACTCAAATGTCAATCTTTTCGCTGAAGCTATAATCAGTCTGTTAATGGTACATACTGGATCCCATGCTAAAAACCAATACAGACCATTGCTTTTATAGCACTGGCTTTAATCAATCAGTTTTGTGGGTGCATGATATAGTAGGCCTCTTGATCCACCAAGAAATAGATCCAAATGGTAGCACTTTGATCTGGAATCAGGATAAATTAAGTACCTTGCTTTGCCTCCACAGCACACAGGATTTGGATGGATGGGACTCAAGGTTGTGGGTGTGAAGCAAGACAAGTCACCTAACAGACCCTGCGCCTGACGTGCAGCTGACGTGACATCCTGACAGAGCGGCGTGCTCTGGAGCCAGACATGCCTCTGGTTAGGTCATCAGCTCTACACTTGAGCCGCAGGCGTGCGCCCGTCATATCAGTAATCCACTTCAAATCCCACCGCAAGTCACTCATGCTGCAGACCAGGAGGAGCTGGGCCATTTCACCGGGACTGGGAGGAACAACCCGATACTTGCTTTCCCTTACGAAAAGCCTGGATTTGTGTTTCTTCCACTTTGTCTTAATAAAATCTATATCCTGTTTTATGACAGAATGTTGGATCAACGCTTGATCTCCTAGACCATGATTCCACATCAATCTTTAATCATGAATTACCGCAGAAAATAGATAATAAAGAAAGGCCTCCATGGAATTATAAATGACAATCCACTGTTTCACCAGGGTGAAATACCTAAATGCTCTCCTTATTGACCAGGGGATCCTAAGTACAACAAAGCCTAAAAAACCAACAGGCATAAAACATTTTAGTGAGTCTCTTCCTGATCTCACTGGCCTGTTAATCATTTTACACTGTAGTAATAATGTCTGACTTACAGGCTATATTTAATTGATCATTTAGTAATTTTTTAAAAGAAAACACACATTAAGATGCCTTAAGCTCTTTATTATGCATTAAGACTTTGCGTTTGGCATGGCGGGCAGATTGAGTCTTAAATGGCACCATCTGCTGGCCATGCTAAATAAATGCATCAGGCAACATTTTATTTTTATATACTGTCACACATAGGGGCCCACAACTCTGCTCCTTGAGCGTTACAGCACTGCACTTTGTATTGTTTTTTCACTGGATGATACTGTGTGTCACTGTGGTCCTGCAGAATTCCATCCCTAGCTTACAGTAAGAACTGCACATCAGCACTACATTAACTAGACTTAACGTGAGCAAAGCTGGTGTTCTAGGAAAAGGAAAAGAATCCCATGCTATGAGTAACACTTATTAACATAACCTGCCAGTGTAGCACATCACTTTATAAAGCGCCCACTGACAAGCCCCACGCTTCCATGCTCTGTCCAAGGACTCGCTTAAGACGGACTCCCCACAACAGACAAGACTCCCAGCACAGCTCACAGAAAACCTTGGCATAGCACCCGGCACTGGTGCGTAATAAAGAAGTCATGAATGAGTCACACACCATTAAACCATTTAGCCATTATCACTGTGCCCATGAGCAAGTCCACTAGGTCACATCTGTCTGAGTAATGCTGTACATAGCTGGTCCTGTGCCCTGAGCCTCCCTCCCCGTGTTAAAATCAGAATCTTACAATAATCAGCACTCCAGTGAGGGTAACTGTACACAAATAGCCAAGTTGAAATTGGATAGAAATGGCAAACAAAGAACTTCTTTGACCACTGAAACTTAAAAGCTATCACTATTTCCAGGCTATCACATTTGTGGCAAGTGACCTCACTGAAAAACAAATAACTGTAATAAAATGTGTATTTCACACTCTCATCCATATGGTTCTCACTGGTTGAACGTCACAGTCTAACGGCGCTATGTCTATGTACACACAAGCAGTCAATTAATAAAAGCCAGAAGGTATGAAAAGAGTAGATCTGAGGAATGTCTCCTTGAATGCACAGATCTTTACTAGTTGTGGATCACTTGAGTGGGTGCCAGCAGATTAGAGTTACAGTCCTGGATCAGCGTGAGACATGTTTGACATTAATGCCCCACTGTATATTATATTGCGTGGAGAATGTTGAATGTGGGCGCCGAGATCCAAGGCATAGAATGTTTAAGAACTAATTACGAAACAGCAAGGCACAAGTCCTGCACATATTTTCTTACTTGTGTGTAAAAACATGGCAGGCTTCATTTATTTTCCCGCTCTGTTATTTCTGGATGGGGCTTGCTTCGGGTAAATAGTCCTGCTCCCTATTGTAAATCTGATGGGCGCAGGACTTTTGAGTGAGGCTCTTTTGAGGAAAAATCGAGACGGGTTGGACGGGTTTTTCCACCCTAATGAGAGAGTAGAGGAGAGGCAGGAAGCTTTGATCCAGGGCCGGGAAACCCATGTTTAAATCTGTTAGCGGTCATCACTCTCCCTAGCCCGGGGGTTGAGAGAACAGATCAAAGTTTCTTCATTCTTAATGGACAATGAACTGCAGGGAGATCCCAGTTGAAACGGAGGCTGGTTCTGTCTGACTGCTCTGTTTTATCTGATGTTAAGTATTCTATCCGCGTCCCACACCACAAGACGTTTTTAGCCCATGCAAATAAATTCTACATTTTCAACCACATGCATTATGGGTCATCATTCAATTATAATATAGAAGATCCATTTGCTTCTATATGACGTACACCCCCCCACCCGCATATAATTGCATTAATTAACAAAAAAATAGTACATAGGGAAAATGAAATAATGCAAGTAGAATTGTGAAAATATTATTTTAATCGTAGAGGTTGGTGCAGGATGGGCCTCTGGCGCCTTACTCTCGTTTCATATCAAACGTTAGTCCAAGCCACACAAGGGAGGTGAGTTGTGTGAGGAGCGATGCTGTGGTGGAGTGTGCTGTTCCAGCACTGCCCAGAGCAGAGGAAGAGCCCTGGAGAGGAGCCCAGCCACATCACCTTCCTCTGCTTAAGAGCACTACTGGGGGTCATCAATCTTCTTTGCTGCACCACTCAATTTAATCAGACATAATTTAGGTCAGGACTAAATCTTTTGGGGAGATATATCTGCTGATGAAGAGATAAGTTAAAAGCCAGTGTGATAAAATGCGTTTTGTCGGAACAGCTGAAAGAAGAGGGGTGAAAGCTACTTGAAGCAAAATGAAAATATACTGTATATGGAATGCTTTATGTTTAATATTTTGGGTGGGAACCTCTAAATGAAGGCATGTGTCTTGAATAATCTGTTTACTTTCATAAAGAAGTTGACTGGAGACAAACTGCTTTGAATGTTTAAAAGAATAACATTTAAACAGCTTGAGTTCAGAAACAGCCCAGTGAAAATTTGATTTGTTCAGTGCTTGAGGTTTTTGTTCTTCGTTCATTTTACCCTGCTGCTCACAATTGTTCCTTTCTGTTTGCATAAAGCATGAATTGTCATTAAGACACAAATTAAGCACTAATATACATCATTATGCTCAGCAAAACCATTCAAGAGTCCTGAAAATCATCAGTACAATACTATTTTATATTCAAACTAATCAGTGGATACTGTTTTAAGCAATCAAGCTTATATGAAAATTATGTTATAATTTGAATGCAAAAGGCAACATCCTTAAATTATATGACATTAACTAGTGTAGATAGAGAATCTAGTGATATTAATGACGGAAATAAATAGAGGAAAAACAACTCATCAGTAAAAAAATGCATCTAGCCAAGGTGGACGATAGTGTAGACACAACCATTGCAGGGGAACGAGACTTCCCTGACCCAGAATGGCACCATCCAATTTCTTTCTTTTGTGGGACCAGCGATCAGAGAGGAATTCTGGTGATCAAAGTGGTCCAAGCCAAGCCGAGCCAAACTATTTATATAGCATAAATCCTAGCGCACCGCTTCAGATCCATTTGGGCCTGTGTTGGTAAAGTCTTATTCCTCTGATAGTTGTGTCACAGGCTTTACTTGGTCAGCCTCTTAGCCACATCCTGATAGGCCAGCTCAATCTCTTTGTCGGCGGCGCAGGTGTTGGTGAACTCGTCTCGCGTGTATGCACTGTTTAAGTAGCGCCACACTGCCTTCATGTCTGAGGGGATGTCAAAGTTGCGATACTTCTTGGCGACGACCTAAGATGCCGTAGAAGAAAGCAGAATCAGTGGGCGATAGAATAATGCCTCATCCTGTCTGAACACAGTGTAAACTCCAGTATTAGACTGACAACTACACGGGTTATATTTGACACCGTTGGAGCGACAGCAGTCTGAGTTTCTCGGCCTGTCAGGGGAACATCATGGGGAACATCACGGTGATGCGGCTGCCTCGTTTCTACCCTCGCCCGCGAGCCGAGCGCCTCACCTTGACGATGTGGAGTTTTGGCAGCAGATTGCAGTCTGCCAGCGTGAGCTCGTTCCCATCCAGGAACTTGCGGATGGAGTTCTTTTCTTCCTCCATGCTGTCTGCATCTATCTCATCAGGCAGAGGGCTGTTCAGGTACTCATCCAACTTCCACAGGGCCTTCGTCAGGTTGTTCTCCAACCCTGCCACAGCCAAGGTTGTACAGTATAATGTTTGTTCATTAGTAAATGCTAAAAATGTTTTAAAAAATAAAAAAGGGTAATAACTAAGCAACAAAAAAGCCATCTGACATTATTTATACTCATTTAAATAATTGTAAATGTTTGAATCCGGTGGAATATTATATTCAGAACAATAAAGAGGTGATGTCGTGTCTTAGGTTTTTAATATATTGCTAGGAGAGTTTTGGCATACCAGCATTACATCCATTCATATAATCAAGTGATCCAGTTTGACATTTCTACCTCTATTGGCATCTGGCCTGGTGTTTTTGATGTAAGCTGAGAACTTTGCAAATATGTCAATCCCTGCTGTGTTGGACTCCCTGTGCCTGGCTGCCAGTTTGGGGTATCTAAGGAACACAGGGAACAGAATCCAGAGTATTTACTAGCACTCTGCAGCTCCTTTAGGCAAATACCAAATGTCATTTAATTCTATTCCTAACACTATTCAAAGTATAGTTTGAAGTAATAGAAGTATTGAGGCTGGGCGTTTGCTTTGCAGTCACGCCTATAAAGATTATGTACAATATATGTTACAAAAACCATACACTGCCCATGCAAAAGCCATATGAACTTACTTTGGTGGTGCCAACGCTTCCTCTAGGAACTCCTCAATCTTATTAATGTCTGTCTTGACCTCACCATTGAAGGTAAGGAAAGGAGGATGGGTTCCCGGTGCCAGATTATGCAAGTCAGCTGGCTTCCTGAAGAAAAAAAAATCAAATAAAATGAATATTAGAAAAGCTCTCAGAGAGTCTGTAGAATAAGTGTGTGGCTGAGCACTGTATCGCACATGATGCATCGTAAAAGTGAAACAGGCTCGTAGCTCAGTCTATGCTTCTCACAACATGTGATGTGAGACGGAACTTCACCTCTTCAGGTCCACGGTAGTGACGTTGAAGACAACGCCTTTGAGCCAGAGTATCATGAAGAGGCGCTGAGAGAACGGACAGTTCCCGATGCTCTCGCCATCACAGCCGGCCTGCGAACCGCACAGCACTGAGTAACATGATACAGTGGCAGCGTCACTATTTAGTCACCACAACCGCACTTGAGTCAGAACAGGTCATGAGCCACAAAAGGATGCAAAAGGTCAATGAATAAACCTCAGCATGGTGTGACCCGTGCTGTCGTAACATTTAGCACGTTTGCTGTCGTTCCAGTGTGTGACAGAAACTAAGGGGAAAAAAAAAAAAAGCATCACACTGCCCTCTGCTGACAACATCACACGTCATCTCAGGACTATTCCTCTAAAAATAATGGAGTCAAAGGCATTGCAGTTAGGTTTTAAAAACGTAATGGTACTGTCAAATGAGCAGAAAAAGCACAGATCGACAGAAGACAATGCAGAAGCAGACACAGCAGCATCAGCCCTGGAGCATTTCGACACAGTCTTCTGTCATCATGTCATGATAGCTGTTTTACATGACGGAAACTATTTGATTGGGTAATTGTAGATAGGAAATGCATACATTAAAACATATATGAAAATACAGTGAGAGTGCATGGGGGGTGGGGCTGTCACAATCACACTACTTTACCTCTGTGTTGAAAGATCAGGTGTCTAAACACCATGGCATGGGCAACAGGGGACTAGCTATAAAAAGTTTGTCATGTGATCTAATATCCAGGCAATATGAAGTACAAATATTGTTGATATCACAGATGAACATAAATAAAATTGTAAAAAAAAAAATTAAAAAAACACAACAACAGTGAGATAATATTTATTGCCTTGGTTATCATCTACTTCGATTGACAGCTGTCCTGTACGCACACACACACACACACACACACACACACACACACACACACACACACACACACACTCACTCTCTCTCTCTCTCTATCTATCTACTCAATATGGCTGCCTCATTCACTGACACCTGAAATTTACATTATAGCTCATCTGCTTTTTTTTTATTACTGAATGCAACTGTAATTCTGCATCAAATTAATTATTTGTTTCTCTTTCCTTAAAAATATTTCTCCTGATATCTGATCCAGCATTTATTTATTTTTTGCTGATATTGACCGGATTTCGATATGCGGTATTGGATCGGTGCGATCGCTAATTACAAGTACCTATATGAGGCATGCAACTACACTTAATAGTTTTGTATGGCACTAAACTTAATCGTAATTGTCAATCTATGACATCTTTCACAAAATAAAAACAGAAAAAAGTAATTAACACATCCAACATACTCAAAGACCAGAGTATGACGGATGAAAAATTAATCCATTGGCTACAACAACCAGCTGAGTAAGGCAGTATGTAAATAACCACTATGTTGCTCACACAGGACTCTCCCAATTCTGGAAAGAATACAACTGCGGTCCCAGCACCATGCCTATTTAACAATAACACACAGCTGACAATAGAGGATCAAGGTCTAGAACAGACAGGACAGCAGGCCAGTTGGGCATAGTAAGCAGCACGCTTTCGCTGAGGTTGAAGGCCTAAAAGGAAAGGCTTGGAGTAGACAGTTTAAGAAATGAGCAAGTTAGAATGACACTGCTAATGATGTATAGATGTAACTGGCTAATATGTGCAAAGAGCTGAGATATTTGTTCAGTGTGTGTGTGTGTGTGTGTGTGTGTGTGTGTGTGTGTGTGTGATCCCATTTGGCACTCTTTCTGGGAACCAAGTGATCCAACATAAGCTTCAGATAATGAGCTAATAAAGTATGTGTGCATGCATATGTGTGCTGTTGGTTGCATTCTCTGTAGGCAAACGTCTCTTTCCTGTGCATCAGTACCTCATTAGCTGTGTGTTCCTCCACCTGCTACACTCTCAGAGGACGCTTATACAACACCAATGCAAAAATACCAAATCAACGAGCATGGCTGCATTACACTTTAAAAAGTAAGACATCCGCAGTGCTTCATATACAAAAGTAAAGCACAACATTTGCAGGCTCTTAACAGCGTACAACAGTACTAAATACTTTTCAGTGATCAAGATCTAAATGTTTTTTATTTGTGTGTGTTTTAACTGCTTTCCTCTATCGTGCGGCTGGACCTGGGTTGTGTGTGCTGCTGTAACTCTATAGCAACTATTGTATTACAGCCTTTCCAGGCACATCCAAAACGGGTAGAACATGAGCTAGTTATGTACCTTCCTTGCAAATGCAACGTTCATATACATTTTTCCAATGTCATTTCTCTCTAACTTACCTTCACAAACAGTTCAATATCTGGGTCCCGGGCCCCGCTATTTGAAGCTAGATCAGTCATTATAGGCAATTATTCTTGATCCAAATGACCGAGAAAAGTCCATGCCAGAGACACCCCAAGCCCTGAGCCCTACATCTTCCCTTGCCTGACCTAGCTCCTGAATGGCGAGCCTGGTGAGCTACAGTAAAACTCCCGGTGCCCCGCGGTTGATTGGCAGGCTCCAGCAGCAGGTAGCTTGAGATGAACGATGGGCCAGGTGAGAGGGGAGAGATCTGGTTCTCCCTCACGCCAAGAGGGATGCAGTGAAGAGAGAGAAGAGGTGTGAAGCTTTGCCGGGGGAGGAGCTTCCCCCCCCTCCCCCCCACCGCATATGAGGCCTGCGATGTGCTTGGGCCAAAACCTCGGCTACAGAACGCCACCTAGGGGAGCGCAGCAGAGCATCACCTAGGGGAGAGCAGCATCACCTAGGGGAGAGCAGCATCACCTAGGGGAGAGCAGCATCACCTAGGGGAGAGCAGCATCTCCAGCCAACAAGCTGAGAGACCTACATAGCAATCTCTGTCAGGCCAGCAGCGGTTTTTGATGGCGGGTGAATGTGGGTTTCAGAAAGTCTCAGTATGACACTTCATAAAGGGATCAGGAGGTACAGCACAGATAAGTCTTCTGTAACAGTGGACAGTGACTTGTATGCACTTTGTCTAATAAATAAGTCACCTTTCTAAAGAGAACAAACACTAAACAAAGATTGAGCAAACACCAGGAAAGGTAAAAAAGCTATTTGAAATTCCAGCAGCAACAACAATGGTTTAAACAACACCATTCACATTATCAAAGAATTTTTGAACAAAAGATATACCACTTAAAAGAGGTGAACTATTGCTCTCACTGAAGGCGTTCTGTGGTTGCATACCAACTAGAATACAAAACGTAGTACATTTTCTCCATGCGTAACTGTAACACTGTCCTGGCCCAGAAAGCATGAGTAGCGGAATGAGCTGCATCCATTTTTAATAGGCCCAAACACACACACACACACACACACACACACACACACACACACTGAACTGTGGCAGGCAACGGTCGCTTATAGTCGATGAACTTCGGAAGCCCTGGGCAACAAGATTCCCTCCTAAATATTTGATGACATGGCTTTGGTTTTAGCATGAGAATAGTCTTTCAATGTTTTCTGAAAAAAGCTTATATGGAAAATTCAAGCAAGATAACTCGAAAATATATTTATCCCACTGGTGATACCAGCCATCTTTTTACTGCCAGTAAGTAAGTTTCACCTGTTTATGATAATACCTCTCCTACCTGTGATTGTAAGCCAAAAACACATTGCTAGCATGGCATATAATTAGTGAAATTAAATCAAAAATAATGGAGAGTATTAATGTTTCCATTATACCAGATTGGTTTATAATGCCAAAGATAAGCAGTGCGTTTCTTGGTTAATATCCTCACACATATCTTTAAAGTTAGAAAATATAATATAGTTAATGGATGTGGGAAAGACGTTTTGCTAACAGAATACTCTGTAGACCTACCTAAAGGGAAACAAGCTAATGCAATGCAAAAACAGGTTAAACAGCTCCCTCTACTGTCAGAAGACTAAAACCTTAAACATGTCCCAAGCAGTGCAATTCTGCACATACCATTGCTGCATTGTGAAGAATGCAGAGGTACAGAGGTACGACCACTGAGGTAGTTATTAACCAGTGTCATTCCTGGATGAGAGGATTTATTGAACTTTGACATTGGCTATGCTTACAAAATTGACTAGAGTGGTACTACATACACAGACTTCTAGACAGTATGACTAAAACATTACTAAAATATATTTACATTTAAACACTCAAAAAACATTTCATTTCAATATGTAATGGTATTCTTCAGAATGCCTTGAATGCTGCATTATATGCAATTATGTTAAACTGAATCAAGAAATTATTTGAACCAATAACATGGTTAAAAAAGTGCAAGTCCTAGATCTTCGATAAAGTTTCTCGTATGTCCAGTGGACTCTGAATGGAAAAATGTGTTACTGTGTGACACAACAGTCATGTCAGTAGTAGTAAATCTTTAGACAGTATGGTAGGTTAACAGAGGTGTAAATCATACATTTTGATTCATTTATAATTCTGAAGGAAAAAAATTAAATGCATTGTGAAATATAAATTTTCCTGTTATTTGATTTGATCATATTCTTTGGTAAAAAAAAAAAAAAAAAAAAAAAAAGGGATTACTTTTAACTGCTAGAAGCTGAACCTCATTTGACTTGTAGGCCTGCTCACCTCTGCCATGCTCTGCTCCTTTAATGAGTGGACTAAAAGCACACTGGGGTTCTGGATTTAATGGATTTTTATGTTTAAAATCATTTTTAGAATTTTGTATTGACCAAAAAAAAATGTATGTAGAATTTAAGTCATTATAATCATTTCTATCATTCCAAAATCGAAGATGAATTGCCAGCTTCTGATATGTTTTTCCCAGCTTCCATGGTCTGCATTTTCCCTGCCGTGTGTATTCTAGTTCCATGCCCCTCGATTGATTGCTCTCACCTGTCCCTTGTTTCTAGTCTTGTTAAATTCATGTATTTAAACCCTGCCCTGGGCCTGTGTCTTGGCTGTTCATTGTGTTTGGTGGCTGTATGAAAGCCTGTGTGTTTCAAAGCCGTCGTTTACGTTAGCCTGTTTTGTTTTCCTAGCCTCCGTGTTTCCTAGCCTATGTTAGAGCATGCTTCCCTTGTTTGCCTTCAAGTGTTTGTTTGTTTATAATCCCCATATTGGCTCTATGACCCTGGACTACCCTTACGACTACTCGCTCTTCTCCGCACGTGCGTCCGCCTCCTTACCGCTCACCATTACGCAATCCTGTTCAACATACATATGCAGATGATGCATAGATAACATAATAAACGCATTCATTTGTGAGTTGTAATAACAACTGTTAATATTAAGAAAGTGCTTATGTGGTAGAAAGTGCAGTTGTGTCATATTCCTTCTCTGGATAGGCTGACAGAAACATGACAGGGTTCTTTTTCACCACGTGGATGCACAAATCAAACGGGCTTTGGAATTGTCACGTTACAGAGTTCACTGCTTAGTGTTCTCCTCCCTGCACATTGAAGCACTTGACATGACTAGTTAGCAAAGATGTGCTTTCAGACATATATAGCAGAAAAGACGGTGTAGTCTTCACCTTCCAAACCTTATTCTGGAATACAAGGGTTATTCTGGCACTAGCTGAATTCTGTAGTTATTTATAACTGAAAATAAAGGCAATCCAGATTTAGCATAGACTTACACAGTTTTTATGCATGGAGGAGAAGAGGATACCTATATAGGGCAGCTGAGAATCAATGGGCACGTATTCTCACAACTTCTCACAATATGATGCACATATAAATCATACTGCATATTCATGATGGTAACCTAGTTAATGTACTATTCATATTTAATTTAGAATGTTTTGGAAATATATAATAAATGGCAACTTTCCACAAATTTGCCTATCTAAATGTGTAAGCACCTATTATCATCCTAAACTAACATATGTGCTTTAATACTTGTGATATGACACACATGGTACCTCAGCTACAACCTTGAATTTCAGTAGGTCATTTCAGAATGCAACAAATATTTTAATCTATTAGACAGGCTAGAAGGCTATTTAACAGTACAAGAAATTAAGAACAGCCTAAAAAAGTAAAAACATGGTTGTTTTTCCCCTTGTCCATGAATTTGTTCGTCAGTTAGAGCAGCATGCTGAGGAAATAATAACAGATAATTATTTTTAAAATGGACTTACTGTACAGTAATGCAATTCTAGATTACATGTAGTTAAATTACACAGAGCTGCATGGTCAAGCATTAGGTTTTTTGCCAGTCAGTAAAGTTGTGGGTATTCTGTGAGGCCCATAAATGCATCATTATAGTGCTACAAATGTGTTTGTGCTGCAACATTCTATGATAACGCTCATCTTTTTATAACAGTGATGTTTTATGACAACAAGTGAAAATGAAATGGTTGCGAAATCATATCCACCATTTTTATTAAGTGTAGAAAATCATTGTCTGTCTTGTTGTGTGTTCTAATGTATTCACAACAACTGCCATATTCATATGTTAGATTAATGTCACTGTGTAAAAGCTATGGTCATGATTTTTATTCTCCCTTCATAGCCAAGCCCAAATGTTGATCTACACTAGCCCAAGTAGCACTGCTCTCATATAAGTCTGGTAGTGACATTTAATTGGCACCAACTTTTTAAAAATACTTTTTTTTATATACAAATACTGCTTTAAGTTCTTAGGAAACTGTAAACAATGGTAATAAATGTCCTAATACTCCAGTTTAGCCTAGTCCTAGGGCTTCCTCTTCAACCCAACATGCACTCCACTGCCAATCACTGTTGTTCAATCAGCAAAGTGACCCCCTCATGTACACTGTAATGTACATTGTAATGCCCCTCTATCAAAAAGCAAAGAGAGCACATGGATTCATTTACACGAGCGTGGAGTTCACCCTTGTTTCCATGACAGCACAGTTACTGGTGAATGATTAAGCCTTTTTGATAGGTCATGATGAAACATATGCCACAGTCAGAACATGAGGGAATCAGATATAGACCCTCTACATACCAAATGTGCACTTTGCTTTCCCAGTTTTCCTCAGACAACTTCAAACTTAAATGTCACTACACTACAATGGCCAGCTGTGCACTGGCACAGTGATGTTGCATAAAACTGGTCTTAATCCAATTTGTACTGGAAAACAGTCTGGTAACAAAGTACCTTGAGAAAAGAATAATTGAGAAAACTGGTCAACTGACTGGGAACCTCCTTGCCATGGTATTCTGGATGTCATATCCTGTCAGAATACTCACCAAATGAGCCACTAAACAGAAGACACATGTCTGGATATTCCTGTCCTTAGTTTTATTTGTATACTCAATATGGGGAAGATAGGTTTCTGTACTATGCTGTCAAATAAGATACAGAAAACAGCTATTTCACACTCTTCAACTGTATATTATATCATGGCATAATCTAGATGGATTAAGCAATGATTATCATTAACTCTGCCATGAAACCACACCTACATGACCTTCAGTCTGCATGTTAAGGTTGAAAGGTCATTTTTACGATAATTATCCCTATTTCTGAACATTAACCTCACAAAGAAACATTTGCAACTTTTCCATTTTCTCCTCGCCACACTCCAGCAAACGACCCCTCTTTTGTTTAATGGAACGGTATCTACTGTTCAACTTTACCTTGACAAAGAGAGAAATCTCATCTTGAGTGGGGTCGGCCACTTTCTCTTCAACCACACTGTTTTCCACCGTTTTGAGGCTGTAGTCAACTACTTCTTCTGGCTCAGCAGGTGTGCTTGCTTCCAGCGTGTAGGCCATAATCATGCCGTCCTCGGCGACGTCTCCGCGCACTGGCAACGCCGGGCCATCGCAAGGGTCGTCATACCGCAGGGAGGAAGATGAGGATGACCGTCCGGAGGAGGCTACATCGCCGTTGATTTCGGCAGGAGCGCCGCTGAAGGAACAGCCCTCTACCCCGTGTGTAGTGTTCATGTAGTCCGGAGATGCTCTGTCGGCTTTATTAATAGTTGCGTAATCTTCAATTTCACTGTAAAACGCTTCTTTAACTGAAGTGTCGTTAAACTCATCTTGATTCTCATACATAACCACAGCAGGGTTCACCAGCTCGTCAGACGGCTTTTCGTATACGTTTCCCTCGTCGATTTTTTCATAAATATTTTCCTCTGCGATTTCCGCCATTCTTGAAGACTTTTTTTTGCGCGTATACGACAAACCTGGCTAAGGCGTGCGGAGATGTCCTCCAAGAACGGCCTCTTGTGGGGAATGGGTACCTGCTCCTGCTGCGCACGTCCCGGCGATAACGCAGAAGCGAACTTTGTTCTCTGGTCATGTCATTCCAGTGTGAGCAAACAACAGCAACAGGTCTGCTCGGATGGCATGGGCTTCCTCAGTCAATGTCTGAGAAAAAGAAAAAAGGTTATGCTAAACTTCGTCTATAGGTTTCTTGTCCACAAGTTATTAAACAACCTCGTGGATGTTTAATTAACTTGTAACTAATGTATAGTGAAATTATAAGTTGAAGAACATTTTACATGCGTTAGAAAACCATACACACGTTAAAGAAAAACGGTGGTAAACCATACTCTATAGTAGATCCTGATGCCTAGCCATGCTCTTTTAGAGTAGAGGGTAGTATAGCTGGACTTTTGAATGGAAGTGAGCTGTATGTGTAACCACATAAGCCTAAGGGACACATACCATTCAGCTGCAGGAACACATTGCGTTCGCTCCCAGAATTTACTAGATGCTCCTTTATAAACAACTTTTTTGATGGGAACCTGAAGAGTCACCCGCCCGAAGTCACATTTAGCCTGTAAATAATTCATAACATTTATGGCTAGGTAAGTTAACTTGTGAGCAAATATGGTCATTAATATGCAAATATATTAACTTGTCACAATAAAACACCCCTTAACTTCAGCGTTTGAACAATTCGGTTGCGCTTTACACTCTGTGTATTTTACGTCGTGTGGATTGGTAAATGTGGTCCAAAATAACAGAATAAAAACTCGTAGGTCTACTGGCAGGTGTTAAACAGATGTATAACAGCAGAATTATAATAATTATTTATATTTAAATATGACTATTTAAACATTTTCCTAAATTAGTTCACATATATTGTTTATTACATATACTTTGCGGTCAAAATCATAAAATATTTTTTTAATGTTATTAAAAACAGGCTTTCCTCATCGTAAACTTATTTCCTGGTAAATTCTAATGATATTTTATATGTAACGCAATCTGCAGAAAAGTATGATTTCTCTACCCTGGAACTGATGTGGTGGAAATATTGTCTGCAAATATTTCTAATTGCAGCAAAAAATAAATAAATAATTCTTTTACAATTAAAAGGTTTTTAAAAAATTATAGCATTCATTCATTTCTGAAAGATAATACTATAAATGTTTCTATTATATAGATTTCCAGTTCAGTAGCACAAACAACAAACCATTTTAAATCTTTATCCCATATACTCATATGTAGTTTTCTTTAAAAAGTCTTTTTAACTTAAAACCAATAGAAGGCATAGCCATGTTCATCCTTTATGGCTTTACTTATGCAAATGAGCAAAAATGGGTGTAAGAGCGGGTTCTTTCACCAGCGTCACTCTCAGTACCATGTGCATTTCTTCACTTTTTCAGAAGTCTGATATCCCATAGAATATGGTGTTAAAATATGCCACTCATATTTACATCATCTTTTTCTAGAAAAAACAGTGACTTGCCGGACTACATTGTGTCTCCATATAAAGCTTAGCCTTATGCTAGTAAAACTATGCTAGAGGATGTCATGATCGGATGCCTTCAAGCTAGAGGCCTAGACAGGGAGTCAATATAGGAAAATCAGTATACATAAAAATAGGTTATGCTATGATGTTTTTGTTATTACTAAGTTCAGAATTTTGTGCTAATTTTAATACATTTTGAAAAAGCACTAAAATGAGCATTTTAAGACAGCAAGTCAAGAGGACATTAAGTGATGTTCAGTCAGTGCCAGTAGAGAAAAGGGCCTCGAGGTTTTTTTTCCTTTTCTCTTGAACTGAAGAGACTTGTGAAGTTGAGCCATACTTGTGAAACAGCGCAACATTTCACCACTGCCTGCAGGTAGCAGGGCTGATCCATTTTAAGCTTTGCAACAGGCAAGAGGATTTTAAATCTGATGCTGGCCCCTACAGGAAGCCATTCAAAGTAACGCAGCAGCACAATGATGTGGGAGAACTCAGACAGATTGAATAAAAGTAATACAGCTGATTCTGGATCAGCTACAACTACAAGGACTTATTTTCATGGGCACACATGCAATAAATGTTTAGCAATGTCTCCTCTTCTTGTAGGGTGCCCAGTGAACCTTTCGAGCTTGGTCCATGATTTTGCAGGAATATCACAAAGCTGCAATATCAAATCTCAGATCATGGAAAGAATGGCATATATTTTCCTCCAACAACTCCCTGGGAGTTTTTAAACGATTACTTGCCACTTGTTACTTATTTTTACTTGTTTCGGACTATTCGTATAATGTCTTGATATTTTCTAAGACTTTTGTAAGGTTCACTTCACGCACCTAATATTAAGGGGGGGGGGGGGGGGGGGTCGCTTAAATACTTTTATCCAGCCACTTGGGGGCGTCATGCAACCGTGAGTAGGGATCCGCTTGGATTTCGGCAGCCGCAAACCGAGGAAATTAATAGAAATATACACCGTTCAAAATATGAACTCGTCTGTACACTTTTATTCAAGACTCTTTAACTAATTCGATAACAATTTAATAATTAGCTATATATAAAGTAATAAATATAACCCAAAACAAGAAAGGGCTGGGACACATGTTTAAATAAAAAGTGAAAACAATGATTGGTAAATTCTTCGACCTGCTATACTCTCAACAATACAACAGCACATTTAATGTTTTCCCTCATGGATTGCTTTTTTTTAAATATATATATATATATATATATATATATATATATATATATATATATATATATATATATATATATACAATTAAAATTTTGATTCATGCAATATTTCGAAAAAAGAGTTGGAACAGTAACCATCTTCCACTTTGTAATGGTGCCATTTTCACAATAGCCAATACGTTTAGGGACTGAGGGCACCAAATGGAATGTTTCAGGTGTAATTTTGTCCTATTCCTCCTGTAAACAAGTCTTAAGGTGTGCAACAGTACAGGATCTTTGTTGTTATAGTTTGCATTTAAATCGCACCACACATTCTGTTTGCAGGTCGTGACTCCAGGCTTTGTACACTTTACAATATGTGCAGAATGTGGTTTTGCATTGTCTTGTTGAAATATGCATGGGTGTCCCTGGAAAAGATGCCATCTTGAAGGCAGCATATGTTGCTCTGAAATCTCTACGCACTTCAGCATTAATGGGGTCGTCACAGAAGTGCAAGTTACCTTTGCCAAGGACACGGTAACTGTATACCATGGCAGACCCTGGACTTGTTACTTGTAAAACTCTGGATGTCCTTTGGTTCAGAGCACAAAGTGTCCATTTCTTCAAAAAAAGACTTGAAATATTGATTTGTCTGACCACATCACACATTTCCACTCTGCGATGGTCCATAGCAGATGCTTCTGAGCGCAGTGAAGTCAACATTGCTTTTGCATGGTTAACATACAGTTAACACAAGACTTTCTTTTGGAACAGTAAAGCATTAACTGGCAATTGTGGATGTAACTACATATTGTAGTGCTTGATAAAGGTTTGCCAAAGTAATCCATGAACCCATGTGAATATATCGATTATAGATTAGTGGCGGTGTCGTCAGAGAGATCGGGGGTCACAGTTATTCAGTTTAGGCATGTGTCCTTGCCCTTTACGCACTGGAATTCCTCCTGATTATTTTAATCTATTAATTATGCTATGTACTGTAGACGGTGAAATAACCAAATCCCCTCCTAGCATTCTTCCAGGAACAATTTATAACAATATTCTCACGCGTTGTTGTCGTCAAAGTGGTGATCCTTAGCCCTTGTTTGCTCCTGAGGGGCTAGGCCTCCCCTGGATGCTACTTTTGTACCAAATCATGATTACAATCACTTGTTGACATACTAGCCCTAAATAACCCCTGACCCCACTTGTTTTGGAATGTGTTGCATGCCTGAATGGCAGGAATGTATGAATATTTACAAATGAAATGAAAGCTCACCAGAAAAACATGAAATCTCTTTTGTTCATACTGTCTGCAATGAAAGTCAAAATACATATAGAAATTACTGCATTCTTTTTAAATTTGCATTCTCCATACTGACCCAACTTTTTCTGATTTTGGGGTTGTATGTATCAGACACCCAAAAAGTATTTTTAGATGCTTAATTACTATTTCAACTATAACTTATAAATACTGTACTGAAAGTATCTGAAAGTACCACTTTAAGATTTGATATGGAATATCAAATACAAGGCATTCTAGATATTATTATAACACCTTTCTTAATGCAATACAGTTCTCTGTCATTTTGCTCATGTACACTGAACATCATCCTGGAGATATCTAAAATTTCTAAAAGTTGTAACACATCTTACGAATAATGTTAATAATAAAATGTTGCTCATTTGAAGATGAACTATGTCCTATTATTTACTTTATCATAGCCTATAACGTTGCATGCATTTCTTGCCCAGAAACTCTAGATGTGCCCACCACCTCAGGTAATTCAGGTAAAGGGGTAGGCCTCACTAAAACCAGGAGAGCTTCTTGTGGTATCCAGATATAGCACACGGATATTCTGATACTGATTGCACACTACAGCATCACATAATAAACTTCCATAATGTAGTGGTGCAGTGCCTAGTCAATTTTTTTTCCCCTAATCACAGGTTGTGTTGCAAAAGTAGTAACAGATCTTTTCCTGAAGAACATGTATTAGGAGCAGCTGTAGTGAGATGAGTTTTGATATGTGCTGATCTCAGGTTGGTTATGTGTCATTTGTAATTAAATTTGAACAATGACATCTCTGTAAAACTGAGATGAGCTCAGAGTGTTATATATCACTGCACAAGAACAGCTTCCTGGAATAACACTTGTAACCACCAACAGGTTATAGACATTTATTTTATTACACTAAAAGTAGAAACTATAGACTTTAACTGCAAATTGGTTGTTCATACCAATATATCCATATCAGTTGTTTGCCTTCATCACATAGAACTGTTTACCAGCATATTTGATAATACTATGTATATCACATAGAACTGTTTACCAGCATATTTGATAATACTATGTATATCACATAGAACTGTTTACCAGCATATTTGATAATAATATGTATATCACATAGAACTGTTTACCAGCATATTTGATAATAATATGTATATCACATAGCCTGCACTGCAACTCTTCCTTTGTCCGCTTCATATATTTTCTCTCTCTCTCTCTCTCTCTCTCTCTCTCTCTCTCTCTCTCTCTCTCTCTCTCTCTCTCTCTCTGAACTGGCTGTTTGATCGGCCACACAGGAAGTGTGCAACTGAAGATGTGGTTCATCTTCTCTCATGTGAGCAAACATGAGATCCTGCAAAGCCCCACTGTGGGTGTACATGTGTGTGCAAATACACAGTCTTGAGATTGTTTAATACTAGAGGAGTGAAGAGGAATGCCTGATTCATAAAGTGTACTCAAACAAGAACTGCACACATTGTTACACATTAGTGTGTGACCGTATTTTGAGAATGGGATCATTTATGTTCCCTGTGAAATAAAAATAAGGCAAACTCTGTAGTCTTTTAACAATTTGTGTTTAATATCGTTCAGTGAACGAATCTTCCAATAACTGAACACGATTTTTAAAAAAAGAAAGAAAAAAAAGGCATAGCAGTCTTATGACATATCAAAATATTCACAGCCATAAGACAAAAGAGCACCACTCCGCTTCTCGCGGACCGAATGCCGGAGACCCGGGCAGGTGAGTAAGTGACTAGTCCGGTCCGGTGCTGGACGGGGTACTGGACGGGCTCGTGCAGCAGGTAGTGTGTGTGTGTGTGTGTGTGTGTGTGTGTGTGTGTGTGTGTGTGTGTGTGTGTGTGTGTGTGTGTGTCCGTAACCACCCTAGCAACAACAAACAGCGCTGCGCTGGCGGTAGCGCCAATGAGCTCCAAAGCTGCGTCTTTCCTCACTTCCTCTGGCTACACTGGGTTTGGCTTGGCACTGTTCAGCAAATAAGCAGCCATCTTGGACTCCGCAACCTAGCCAGGCAACCCTTAGTATTGGGATGGGAGGAATTTAACCAAAACTTTGGTGTTTCAGAAAAAAATCTTAAGAAGAGGGAGCTGTCGGCCATCGGAGCCTGAACATTTACCGGAACTTAAAATACCCAAACCGGCAGCAAAATCTGAAACCGGTTTTACGCGAGCGGGCACCCCGTCCCCCCCCCTTTCCTTGTCTGAACGTTGTGTGCAGTTTTGCGGGCCTGATAACTGTTTGTGCTTAGTTGAAGTAGCTTTTTAAAAGTGCTTTTCGTTGAAAAACAAATCGAGAAACTTTGGCATATGGTTATGGTGTGCGTAAGCCGAGAGTACAGGAGTTTGCCTTTTGTGCCGCCAGTGGACTTAGCCGTTGGGTACCGTAATGCGGCTTGATAAATGACTTTATTCACGTTGAGTACCTTCCGGCGCTGACTGGGGCCGAAACTTGGATCCATGGTCTTCATCAGCTGTTGGATACCCGCTTTCCACCCTTCGGACTGAGGTGCTGCAATTCGACAGACTTGGACAGGAGGACCACTTTGGAGATCGAGACGCATTAAAATGTCAACGAGAACGCCACTGCCTACTGTGAATGAGCGCGAAACAGAAAACGTAAGTATCTCCACTATTTAATGCACATAGCGGATCGATGGTGATGTGACGGTCTGCCTTCGGGGATCAACTTTTTAAAACCTTTTATCGCAAACTTCACGTTTCGTGCAACCCGTGTCCATGTGTGATCTAAGCCGCGTTGCCCACCAGATACGTTCTGTAACACGCCTGCTGATGAGCGTGTTTAATGTTCCGTATAATTCACTTCTTTTATGCGCCTTCTTGGGTACATCACTCGGTTCCGGGGGCCATTGCGCACAAGCTGATCCAAAGCTTCATTTGTGCGGACATGTCGGACAGTTGAGCTGTCAGGTCAGCCGACTAACTGCAGCTTCCTGCTGTAGCGCCTGCATAGATGAGCTGTAAGCTCAACTACGTCTAGAAGTCAAACTCCTATACACTTCACATCACAGGCTGGCGAGGTTTAGCACCAAAGTTGCCGACAAGCCCTGAAACTTGTAACGACAAGTTCGACGCAAACCGACACGCAGAGGAATCATTTGTATCACGTTTCCGTACACAGTATCTGTTGGGTGGAGGGAGTCACCGCTGAGCTTACTTTGTTTTTTTATTAAATCGAGGATAAATAAGAATGGCTGGGTTCCCTGTTAGAACTTTAAGGCCGACCTGGATCGGTATGTGGAGGTTTTAGAGGAGTAGTGCCCTCCCCTCCTCTCCGCTCCCCTCCGCTGTAGACGCGCTCACTTTTCTGTCAGCATCACTCCCGACCGGCCGTCTGTTTATTCACATCGCCAATGGTACGATGAAGGGCTCTCATTCGGCCAAGAGGCACCGCATTACTATAGTAAGTTACTATAGTAACTATCCTTACTATAGCTGTTTTTCTTTAAATACGCTAAATGACTTTGATCGAAGAGAAACGAGCCAGAGTCTCGGGCTGTGTACAAGACTTTATCTTTAAAAAAAAAAATCAGGAGAATCAGAACAGCAAGTACGTGGTCCGGTAGTTATAAACGTACTATAAACGTTTATTAATAGACTAATTTAGTCATGTGAAACAACATGATAGAGGATTGCCGGAAACAGTCTTTGGTATTATAGGATCCGTGATCTTGAAAGTAGGACTGTAATTGTGCAGGGTGATGTACCTTAAAAATCTGTATAATGTCTTATTATCTAATTATGAGTTTTGTATTGAGTTCTCTATCACCCCACCTAAGGCTATGTGCAGATTTTCATTTAAATGATCTAATTTTGAGGACTTGCAGTGAGGTTTCTAAAAATAATTGCCTCTAGAAGATTAGACTAGAGACTTAATACAAAGGTGTCGTTCTTGCCTATGTTTCATATATCAACTCGGTTTTGAACCGTTTTGACTAATGGCAACAAAGCTGTAGGCTATTTTACAAAGGTCTTATCAGTTTATTTTTTGGTGGAGTGGGGGTGGGGTTACTTCGAAATTTGAGGAGTCGTAAAAACATGGCTGGTACAAATTCTGCCTGTTGACATTGACATTGACAGATCCTCTTGGTTTTCTGAGAAATACGCACACATAAGGCTGAGCTATCAGTGCAGCCCTTGAATATTTCACAGCTTTCGAGCCATATGGCTCACTTATGTGTTAACGTTATTTCAACATCACAAAACAAGAAAAGAAAACAAGCAGTCCATTCCTGCAGGCCTGGCAAAGATCAGAGCAGGAAATGCCCAGCGTCTGATCCAAATGAAGCCGGCGTCTGCGTCTTCAGCCTCTTTTCCAGGGCTTTGTTACACGTCTGAGAAGTGCGTAAGGTAGCAGAAATGTGGGAGGTCTTGAGGCATTTTGTATGATCAGTATCTTACCAGACTATGTACGTGAGATTTATGGTAGCGGTCAGAGCAGTATACAGAAATGTGTATATCTCAGTGATCAGTGACATGGCAGTGATATCTGGTTGAGTTAATAACAGTACTTTTTTAGAGTTAAATGTAGGATAATTACATTTTGGTGGGGAATTCTTTTGCCATGTGATTACCATGATGGGCAATGGATTATAGGAATTAAAGGTTGTGCACTAGTCTGGAGAATATTGGTTTCCGGAACTTGCAGATTTAGAGAGGGAGAGAGAGAAAAAATGCCAGCAACTGCCATGACAACATTTTAAACCACATTTATGGTAAACTAATATGGGGGAAAAGCAGACAAGTTAGCAGTAGCTGGAATGACATGGTACATAGTGAAGATAAGTAAATGGTCATCGTGGCCAGTGTTCTGGACAAATGACCACTTTCACTCATGCTCTTGGAGACTGGATCTTTGCTTCCTGTGCTGATGTTAAGAGAATTCTGGCAAGCTGTGTTGCCAATGGCTAGCCAGTTACAAACAAATACATTCCAAAATATGATTGGTTGTGCGTCTAACTTTACACTTTATGTAACATGAGTTCCAGACTCTTCTGGTCATAATCTGAATTTTACGGCAAACATAGCTCACAAGGGTGCACACGTGATCTTGTTAATGATTCTCTATAGCAGCATTATTTAAGTGTCTTATGTTTTTGGATGTCCTCATTAGAACTGGCTTAGAGTTCCCTCCAACTTGTCTTTTCCCTGTGACTCTATCCACCATCGTGCGGTTTCTCTCAGCCTTCCTCAGATATTCCTCAGCTGTCTCTCTGAACTCCTTGTGTTCTAATTTGAGCACCTCTGTTCCATATGGACTGGCACTGTGGTTAAAGCAAGGCGATTCACAGATTCGTGTAAGGCTAATCGTGTCTCAGCAAATTAAATGCCCAGAAACAAAGAGACATAAATGTTTCCTGGAGGAAATGCTACTTTCGATGCACTTTTAAGGTGTATTGGCTACACAGTGAGTTCAGTTTCTTATAGGTTTGGAAGTGCTGATACCACTGGTATGAGGAATTTATAAAAACAACAACAAGAAGAACAACAACAACAACCTTGTGTACATGCACAGTTTATGTTTGCTGTTGTCTACACCTTCATAAGTGGTCAGTTTCTGATCACAACTTTGCTGTTGGCTGCATATTTTTGGGTGACGGATAACGCTCAGCCCAGCATTGCCACTGACTCATGAAAAAAAAAACAAATTAGCACTGCAGTGCCTAAAGAACTTGTACAGATCTGTCAAGCCTGACAGACTTGACAGTTCCATGTCAGTGTTAATGCTAATGCAAATAATATTGGGCCTTCACTGATCCTGTTGTCAGAAACTGACTAGTGATGTACAGGGCAGAGGATAGAATACAAATTGTGCATGTCAATAGACAGGTACCTGTCACAATTAGGGCATTATAAAATCCATTTTATAAAATTATTTTCTCATTTTCAGCTTTCTCTGATTTCTTTTTTTTCTCATTAGGATTTTTAGAGTTTTAAGTTTTCCCTCCAACTTGGAAGTAAAGTTTGTCAACAAACTTTGACTTGGCTTGCCAGTGTCCGTTGTAACTTCAGGAGACTGACTTTTAACTGATGATCAGTATAGCGATCATTATTAAGTGCAGATAGGTCATTTGTACCACAGATTTATATCAAAATGATAAATCTGTATTAAAAATGAAAAATACATTATTTTTATTTGGATGATGGAGGGATGAAGGAAAGGGTAGAAGTGATAGGCAGGTGACAGGCGTCAGCACAACATGCGGTTTGCGGGCAGCTGTTAGTCTATACACAAAGTTACCGACGGTTTTGTTTCCACTGTTGTCGGTTGGCTTAACCTGATTTTGCCTTGTTTGTAAGGTGGTTTGGATTTGACGTGTTCTTTGCACGTCCTGCTGCTGCTCTGATTCATAAAATCCACTGGGCTACTGCTGCGCCCTGAATTTTGCAGTTAAGACTGCAAAAGTTTTTAAAACTCATCTTAAGGTGAGCAAGACACTCCTATGTTGACCTTTTTTCGCAAGCTTTTACAATAGTCGCATAATGTTCGCAGCTGGCGGAAAAATCCACCATGACTCCATCTATCTACATGCCATGGGCGGAAAACTAGTATTGTCTACCTAGAAACAGTCCAAAATTAACTTCTTGCCATATCATTCAATCATGGCAAATAATCAGCCTAGAGTATATTTTTATTCAGCAATATTAATACGAACCTCTAGACTAGAGTTACCTTTCCTTAATTTTTTACTATTCATCAAGTTCAAGTTTGGTTTATTCGTCACATACATAGTCATACACAGTATAACACGCAGTGAAATGGTGGAGAGTGCTCTGTCCAAACTGAGGAAAAGAAACAGGGGTGCATAGAGAAAAATGTATATATGCAAGATAAATATATATACTCTATGTATGTACAAAATATATTAACAATGTATGTACAATATATGTATATTATGATTATATACACAATGTACAATGTATATGGTTGGGTATATATGCACACAATCTACAGAATGTACAGTCCAGGTGTAATATGGTTGGGTATATATGTACACAATCTACAGAATGTACAGATCCATTTTGTATAATAACATCTACAGTTGTTGTGTAACAAGGTAATTGAGTATAAATCTATATATACAGATATATAGATATATAGATATATAGATATATATCAGTAACCTTTGGAAGGAAAACTGAAAGAAATCATCAGACGAAGCTGGTGTTTTAGTGGTTTCTTGCATATCTAGAATGCAGTAACTTACCACGCTGTTAACAGAAGTTTCATTAGCTACGTTCCCGTGGGAGTGGGCAAGCATAAACCCATGCACACCATGACGTACGTCAGTGTTCAAGGACAGAAGCATGTAGGGATTTGTAGTTAGCTCAGTTGCTAAAGGAACACATTTACAGTTTTGGATAGTACAAGAACGTGTTTTTAAAAAGTCAATTTCAGTCTTTATATCTGAAATCGGATTTATGCCTCAATTCTGCGATTCTTCGCGTTCTTCATAGGAAGTCATAGGCCCCTAAATTATGTAGCAACGTTTTTGCAATAAGTGGGTGATTTCCAATGAGGTTCTGGTGAGTGTATACTGTTTAAACCGGTTCTTAATGGTACTAATCTTTTAACCACTGTTAAAAGAAACCGCTGTTGGTGTTGTCATTAAATGTACTGTGAACTTGAAGCTCCAATTGGGATCCAGTGCAACTATCTTTAAACAACATCCTTAGAAGACCCCACCTACTCAGCTGTATTAGTGAGCATGTCCACTGTGCTGTCTGTGAGAGAGGGCTTACCAAGATGTTTGGTGCACGTGCATTGTTTTAACCATTTCTCTCTGACTTTAAGCTGCAATGCAGTGGCCTTGTAAAGTTGCAATGCAGTGGCCTTGATTGTGAAGTTGCTTCCCTCTGAAAGCCCTCACCACAAACAAGCTTTTCACTCTCCAGGAAACGGCACGGCAGGCACTTGTCATTTTTACATGCATATCCTTTGCTCTAACCATCAGGCCGTTGAGCGATAGTTTAATCATACACCAAGCCGGCTCTGTTTATAGCACAGCACAGCATTCAGGCCCTTGAACCCTTTATCATTTCCCCAGTAAAGGCATGAATCCGTTTAGAAAAAAAAAAATTAATGCAATGATTCTAGTAGCACAGAGCTGTGATTTGTACAGGTAATATTTGAAATCGGATGCTGTTTGTGAGTGACGTGTCTAGGTGAGTTTGTCTAGTTGCAGAGCTAAAGTTAGCTGGAGCTAGTTGGCCAATGAGTATAAACAGCATAGCAGTTTTCACGAGGTCTCCGTGCCAGTCAGCACGCCACTCATTTTATGTGTATTATCAATGCTTTTCTTTTATGTGTCATCACATAACAGATATTTAGTGCTTTCTGGTCTCATGGACGCAATAGGAAATGTCGGGCTGACGTGCTGCTGTTCGGTCCCTGCCGCTCACGCTCTCGTGCAGCGCACCACGCCCTGCACATGTCCTCGCCGGGCCCGCCCGGTCTTTTCCTGTTCTGACGAGCCGTGCGCTCTGTTCCCCAGCACACCTCGCTCGGCGATGGGAGGCCAGAGGCGGGCACGCGGACGGGTCGCACCGGCACCCGCTGCCACAACTCCGTCGCCTCCTGCGCCGACGAACAGCCGCACGTCGGCAACTACCGGCTGCTCAAAACCATCGGCAAGGGCAACTTCGCCAAGGTCAAACTGGCGCGACACATCCCCACGGGCCGGGAGGTGAGTTTGGAAGTGCGCGCGGCTGGTGGGATTTCACATTGCTTCGGTCTGGAGTCTCGCTGGCTGGCTTCTCTTCCCCTCTCTGGTTGTTTCTGTTTGAAGCTCTCTGTTTCTCTTCTCTCTCTGTTTCTCTCTGTTTCTCTCTGTTTCTCTCTTCTCTCTCTGTTTCTCTCTATTTCTCTCTGTTTCTCTCTTCTCTCTCTGTTTCTCTCTTCTCTCTCTGTTTCTCTCTGTTTCTCTCTTCTCTCTCTGTTTCTCTCTGTTTCTCTCCTCTCTCTGTTTCTCTCTGTTTCTTCTCTGTTTCTCTCTGTTTCTCTCTTCTCTCTCTGTTTCTCTCTGTTTCTCTCTGTTTCTCTCTTCTCTCTCTGTTTCTCTCTTCTCTCTCTGTTTCTGTCTGTTTCTCTCTGTTTCTCTCTTCTCTCTGTTTCTCTCTGTTTCTCTCTTCTCTCTGTTTCTCTCTGTTTCTCTCTTCTCTCTGTTTCTCTGTTTCTCTCTTCTCTCTCTGTTTCTCTCTGTTTCTCTCTGTTTCTCTCTTCTCTCTCTGTTTCTCTCTGTTTCTCTCTTCTCTCTCTGTTTCTCTCTGTTTCTCTCTTCTCTCTCTTTCTCCCTGTGTCTTTGTTCCTCCCCCCACCCCCCCATCAAGTCTTCCTTCTCTCGCTTTCTCTTTCTCTTGGTCTCTCATGACTGTTAAAATAGACGTGCCCCTAAATAAGTGAATGAGTAAGATATGACAATAAGGTAAGATGAGCTACAAAAAAAAAACGATGTTACAATGTTGCACTTGTTAGACAGGCCTTAAGTCACTAGCAGTTTGCCCAGTCTCCTCTTAGCAGCAGGGTCAGTAAAATGCTGTTCTTCTTCTCTCTCCTTTAGGTGGCCATAAAAATTATTGATAAGACACAGCTTAATCCAACCAGTCTCCAAAAGGTAAATACCCAGGATGGCTACTGAGCAATAAAAAGCCTCTGTTCTGCTTTCCAGTCATCTTCTCACCCTTGCCTTCCTGTTCCACATTTTATCTTTATGAGGCAAATATATTAGTTTTTTTAATTATGAATAGTGTTTTTGGCAGGATATCGAAGGTCATAACAGTCACTGCTGAACGCATTTCACTTCAACCACATTACAAAGTGAGCCTCCACATCCCTGGCTAAACCCAAAGCTCTTCTAGTGCAGAGCAGTGCATGCTGGGTAAGTGGAAACTGACGGAGGAAGTCTCTGTGGACTTGGATATCAGAGGTGGCTAATAATAGCAGGAGCGGAGAAATACGAACGAGAGGCAGGAGCCATAGCTTGGCGTATGCTCGAGGAGAAAGCAGAGCACTTAGATGGGACAGAGAAACAGTGGGGGGGGGAGGTTACTCAGGAGAGCTCGCTTTGGCTCCATGAGCTTCAGGAAGCCCAGCGTCTCCTACTTCTCCATTCACCGAGTCCCCCCCTGGTTGGGCTCTACACACCGCACTGACACTACTGAGCTGGGATAATTAGCTGCCACTTGTTTTTCCAGCCCATCGGTTTCATTTGCTTCCCATTGGTGGATTCCTCTACAGTCTGAGAATCAGCGTGTGGTTGTAGGTGGCACGGACAGTTGCAGGTGGGGGTGAAGGGGTGGAACGGGGTCCCCGGGTCCGAATCGTCTCAACCACCTCCAGCACTCGGAACTCCACCCACAGCAGGGCCTGACCCATCCACTATACCACTACTGCATCAGCAGCCCCTAATGGACATCTGTGGGCTTTTGAGAGCTGGCGTTGGAGACCTTTGAGATCTATTGATCGTAATCGAACCGGCAAAAGTCTCTTAAATGTCTTTGATACGGCTGACTCTCCCCAACTCGAGTGTGAGCCATGGCGCTGGGGGAAGCAGGCCAACCACACCTGCGTCTCCACCGGGAATGGACCTCCACCCATAATGCTTGTTCGTATATGCTTCACTATTGTGCTCTCAGCAGAACATAAAGTAAACGAACTACAGGGGCAGTGGTAGCTCTGCGGTTCTGGTTCTGGCATAATAATTGGATTGTTGCCAGTTCAAGCCCCACCACCGGCCACTGTCGGGCCCCTGAGCAAGGCCCTACAACCCTCAGTTGTATTCAGTCATTGTTGTAAGCTGCTTTGGGTAAAAGTGCCAGCTAAGTGCTATGAATGTAAATGCGGGGCTGGGGGCATGCTACCCTGCCATGTCTTTTTTGCTGACTGCCTTCATGCTGCGGTTGCTCTAACTTCATCATTACAAAGTTATTTATCAGTGCATCAGTGACTGTTTTTGTTAAGATAGATTTGTGTGCTAATTACCTGTGATGTGTCAGCTGTTGAATGGCAGCTCATTGTTGTAGATGTTTTAGGCAGCACTAAAGAGTAATTGAGACTCATTAACAAGCACAGCCATTGAGATACTGTCAGCCTTGCTGGACTGGGTCTATAGCGGTGAATGAGACACGAGACAGTCTTCATTAAAATGTTCCCTGTTCTGTGAACGAGTCATGCCAGTCTTCGCCTAGAGTCATATAGATAGTATTATTTGCAGAATTCCCCTATAGTAGGATGGCATGACCCTGAGCAGGCAGCTCCTGGTTTACTGTGAATGGTGCACTGCATACCAGCTGGAAATGAAGCAAACGGCTCCGGCAGGCAGCTGCAGTAGCGTGCTTGCAGGCACGCGACTCCCACGTGCTAGGACGGCTCCTCCGGCACCGGCCAGGTGAGCGGGTACCACGTCGGCCCAGGCGGGGGCACGCATGTGAACCGCACAGCCACATCCCTTTGCTTGCTCCCGAGGCTCGTCGGAGCGCGGGGTCCCGTCCCTGGTCAGAATCACCCTCCCGCAGGCCCTGGGGGGTTCCGTGCGAGCGCGAACACGGGCGCGTCGCTCGGAGCCACTCTTTTCGTCCCGGCCGCACCGCGCACACTCGCTGCCGTTTTGACTCCGCGTCGGCGTGATCCGCTCTTACGCAATTGGTGGGTGTGGGAGGAGAGTCCTTGGTTCCAGCTCCATCTCTTCTTTTAGAATCGCATGCTGGTTTTTTTTACTTTTTTTTTTTTTTTTACTTCCTCGGATCAGAGCCGGCCATCGAGCGGCCGCGTCGGGCCGGGTGCGCTCTCCGCGCTCAATAAGCTCCAAGGGGCCGAGGTGATGGTGGCTGGTGGGTGTTGTCTTCGCATGCGGACGTTTGGTGATGACTCGGGGTGTTTGAGGGCATGGGTATATGGAAACATCTCAGCTGCCCTAGATGCTGTGGTAGACATCACTGTCCTAGAACCTCTCAGAGAAGAAAGCTTGTTCATTCAGAGGAACTATATGAGAAACACTCAGAGACTGAGCATGCGCAGGGTTTTCCATAGTATTTCGCTGGTGACGCCACCTTGGCCTATTTGGTGCCGGCTTTGCCTCAAAGCACTAAGCCCCCAACCCCACCCCACAACCAGACTGCTAAACACGAGCATTGGCTTTCAGTGCAATTATGGGTATAGTCTCCAGTGGTTACTTTGCTGAAGATCTATTAGTCGTCATAGCAGGCATTAATGAATGGCTTCTTTCCATTCAATATTGTGAATGGAAATGAATGGCAGGTGAGGTGACCCCTTCAGTAGGTGCCCCGGGGGGAAGAGGGGGTGTTGGAGCAGAGGGGTCTCAGTACCACCAAAATGCACAAAATGCTTTTCACTATGTGGGCCACTCCTGTTTCTGACACTGACCTCGTTCAGGCTCACACGGCTGAGAGGCGGTTGCGTCTTCACTACTCTGTTTTGTTTAATGGTTTGTGCCATACCCTGGTTCTGACCTGTCATCCCGTAACGAGTGAGAGAGCTGTCAGGGTATAAATGCCTATATGAGGTGGTTTATGTTTTGTTCAGGACACCGTTTTCAAGTGTTTGTTCGATAGGATTTTGACTAGGGCCCATCATTGGAAGGATAATGTGGGAGTTTCCATATTTGGTTATTTTCAGTGTATTCACAGACTCAGTAAGGGCTGAACCCCCCCAGCGGCGTCTCACACACTCACTTCCAGCTCACTTCACAGGAACTTTCCTTTTCCTGTTTTTCTTTCACCAATGAGGTTTCATTTCTCTCTCTCTCTCTCTCTCTCTCTCTCTCTCTCTCTCTCTCTCCCTCTCGCCGCTCTCTGCCTCTCATCCGTGAAGACGTATTGCAGCAGAGAGCCGCCGAGTGTGGCTGTCTTGAAGCCTTTGCACGAGCCCACCAGCAGTGCCGGTGCAGCAGTAGACGCCTCCGGCCCAGCTCCTATTCCGAACTGGCAGGACCTCGGCTTCACCCCTGACCTTTGGGACATGAAATCAGATCCACTACATAATAATGTCACCGAGGAACAAACTGAAGCTCTCGCGCACTGCTCTGCTCTCACACATGCACACACGCCCTAACATGCACGCTGACAGCTTACGCCCATCCTCACAGGGGCTGATCGGCTTCCTTCCTCCCGAGGCTTGTTTTTAAATAATGTGCCACCCACAGAACACAGAGAGCGGAGGAGCCCTAACATGGAAGGGCCCGGGGGTACAGAGGAGCACGGGGTTAGCGTGGGCGGGGTGTGCCCCAGCACATCACACAACCCATGACAGAGAGTTCAAAGGCGCGTGAGGACACCACCACCCATGTGGCCTGGCACGCTTTTATCTTTGCTTTCTGTGCGTGATTTCTCGGCGATGATCGTTTCAAGGTTGATCGAGGCAGGGTTGATTTTTAAACTGTGTATTGTTTTGTCACCTTTCTCCTTAAACTAAACACGACATTTTCTCTTTGTGGGAGTCTTTTGATGTGCGTCTGAGTGAGTTGTGGACGTTCAGCTTGATCAAAGGATGCACCTGAGTCTCCCCCGTCTCTGCCCAGGGGCCATCAACAGAGCTCCCTGCTTACACTTTCACCACCCCGCACTGGGTCACGCAACTCCCACCAAAGTGTGTGTGTGTGTGTGTGTGTGTGTGTGTGTGTGTGTGTGTGTGTGTGTGTGTGTGTGTGTGTGTGTGTGTACATATGTGCTGTACATACAACTGCACCATACAGCATTCACTTATCGTTATTACAATCCTGGCCTGTGTAACACTGATATCAAAGAAAGCTGCAGTATGTAAAAAAAAATCCTGCACTTAATCGCATTCTTAGCTTTATTATGTTCTTCGAGCATCGTGTCTAATCTCAGACATTCTAGATAAGTGCTTTGTGGAGGTTTCGATGAATCACGGTATTCATGTGACGCAACCGATTTTGCTCAAAATACCGCAGATCACCCTTTAACCGTGTCACATCAAGGGTTCCGCATTGTGTTGGAGAAAACCTGTGTGTCTGCGCGCGTGTGTCCATATCAGATAAGCGTAGCTGGTATCTGCTGGGTGTATCTCACGTCCTTCAGCCACAGCTTCACTCACGGCAGACGTGAAACGGAACACGGTCGTATTTTCATACTGGGGCCTCATATTAAACCCGAATTTAGAAGCAGCCTAGCTCTAAACGTGGCTGTCTATTTTGAGTCGCCTTCTGCGCTGTTCACGTTTCAAAGTCGGCCCCTGCACTGCTGAGTGTGAGGACACTTCTTCTCCACTAGATCAGCCTCGGCGACTCCGAGGGGTTGTTGTTAATCATAAATCATAAAGCTGCGGTGACTGAGGCTACCTTGGAAGCTACTAATTCGTGCTTTCCGTTCTGCTGTCCTGATGCCTGCCTTCATCTGAGACACCTGCAGAAACCTCGAGGGGAGGGGGGGGGGGTTTCCCCTCAAGTGACGCCTTGCATCACAGCAATGCAAGAAATGGCAGCAGTGCCCGGGTGCGCGCGCCCGGGGAGCCGGGGCAGAGCAGGGCAGGGACGTTGCGGCGGATAGCCGTCGGCGGGATGGCTTCCCCAGCAACCACGCCAGTGACTGTGATCTTACAGGCTCTTCCGTAACACGTACGCCAACCTGTGAGGGAGCGACACGTGCATCTGTGGGGGTTCTACCGCTTGCTTTCACCAGGTGGGGTTTTGCCCCACTTTCTGCTCTAGATAATACTTTTTGCTAAATATGTTTGCTTTTTCTTTGTTATTTTCTTTGTTATTCGGAGGCGCACTTGACCCGTTGATGGTATTTAACTGTAGAAGAACCTCGTTTAGACTGGTCTGTCTTAATACGTATTGGGTTGCCCAATCTACAGAAGTCTCTATTCTCCAGTAATTAGGTGACTGTAAATGTTTCTCACCGTCTTGCCTTCAAGCTCATGCTTGTGAGGAAGTTAGGTAGCAGATGAAGGTTTAGATGAAAGGGATACGCTGAGAAAAATTCTTGTCAGAACAACGCTTGTCTCAGGTGTTGACTCGTTGACTTGAACCTGGGGTAGGAGCCTAGGCTTAGTCCCGCCCACTCGCTCACTTGACCTAGCCCCGCCCACACATTTGCCCCTCCCCCTGCATCAGAGATTGCACCCTGGCCTATCCTTGGCCACGCAGTCGCTCTTTGCTCTACTTCTGGGTCTGGCTGGGAGCGGATTGAAGGACTTCGTAGGACCGTGTGATGGCCCAGCTGAAGGGCAGGGCAGTAACAAGTAACTAGGCTTAGTCAGCACTCAGCGCCATTACACATGGAGGAACATGGAGGAACTTCTTACTGGTGTTTTTCAGGGACATTAGCCAGCATAGATAGCGTTGGGCATTTAGCCTTACTGTCTGGAGCCAGGCATGTCTGCGTGTCTGAGTCTGTGTGAGTCTGTGTCTCTGCGCGAGTATGCATTAGCGTTTGTTCAGAGGCAAAGCTGTGTGGAATGTGAGCTTCAAAGGGGCAGCGATAACCTTCGCGGCGACTCGTTCCCCAGCATTCAGGCTAACCCGCTCCAGTCGGAACGCGGGCCTCGCTTGTTTGTCGCTGCTCTCGTCGCCGCGAGCACGTCTCGCGCGCCCCTGTCCCGCCCCCCATGCGCCATACTGTCCGGGAGAGCTAGCTGAGAGCGGAGGGAGAGCAGCACCTCCCATTCCCCAGCTAATCACCCGCTGGGACCCAGAGAAAGCAGCGCGCTATTGGTCGCTCCGCGGCACAGGACCTAACCGCTCCGCACCTCAGCTTTTGCTCGTCATGGGCACTGGCTGGTCCCCCCCCCCCCCCACACGTGCGATTTGCTCTGCGCGTGTGGAGCAGAAGCGTGATGGGCTCGTCTCTCACTCCTTCCCGGCGGAGTGAGCTCGTCCCCTGGAGTGACTCACTCCGGAACAGAATGTGGCAGGCCGCAGCACGGGACGGGTCGTGCAGGGGCCCGTGGGGCACAGCTTTAGGGCTGGATGGCTCATCGGGTCCTCAGAGAGCCTCCTGAAAAGTGTTGCCAGTGTGCAAAGCTGGAGTGAATTATTCAGAAGTGCTCTGTGGACCCCCCTCCCCTCCAGAATGGCAGTGAGCATAGTCATGGTGAGACAGGAAGCTGCTGCAGCCTCGGGGCATGAGAAAGCACACACACACACACACACACACACACACACACACACACACAGACTCACACACACACACACACACACACACACTCACACACACACACACACACACACACACACAGACACACACACACACACACAAATACCCTCTGATGTCTGTAAAGCAAGCAAGCATGCACATGTGTACTAAAAAAACACCCCACAAATTCTTACAGGTGTTCACCAAACTAAATTCAAACATCAAACAACAGCGTGGGAGGAATGTACACATGAAAGCTCAGAATACATACCTAATACCTAAGTTGTGCTAAAACACAGAAACACACAAACACGTGTGTGTGTGTGTGTGTGTGTGTGTGTGTGTGTGTGTGTGTGTGTTATAACAAATGTTTAAAGAGGTTTAAAGGGGACATATGTGCACTCCTAGGTTAACCCTATAATAGTGATCTTATATTCTAGCCCTATGAAAGCGCTTCTTTATTTCCTTGTAAGGTGAGATTTTGTCCTCTGTAGCGAGCACAGTAGTTGTTGCGTAGTAATATATCACACGCTGAGCGTCCCTCTCCCGCCCCATTACATCTCTTCATTCAACCCCCAACCCCCTTCCCGGGTACCTTTGGGGCAGTTCTTGTGTTCAGGCAAACCTAGGTGGCCTGGCTGATGTCCAGTGTGCCTGAATGAAACAAGACCAGGGCCACAGAGTGCTCACAATCCACTCCAAACAGGGCTCCGTCTGGATGCCTTCTGCTCGTTAGCGTGTGTCGCATTGGGGTTTTTTTTGGTTGTTGTTGTTTTTAAATTGAAGGTGGGTAATTAGCGGGTTCAGGCGCATTCTGCACCACTGTGTGCTGCTTTCCCATATTCTGTCAGAGAGCTTCTTTGTCTCTTCCCTCTAATGTTGGAGCCACGTTAGCCGCGGGCCCGCCGTGTTATGTGGTCTCATGTTTTCAAGCTAATGAACGCTGCTTTCCCACGCCTCCGTACTGCGTGTCACTCAGACGCCAGCCACTGTTCGCCCACCATGGCTGAGGTTCCCATTGGTCCTTTACGCACACCACAGTCAGGAATGAATCATAGATGTGTGTGTGTGTGCCTATGTATGACCAGTTTGAGCTCCCCAGTACAGCTCCAGCTGTCGTCAAGGTGATTGTGTCAACGCCGTTCATGCTACAAGTCGCAGGCCCTGTTAGCCACTAAATGTATGCGTTTCCGCGCGGGGCGGCGAGTGTGCAAAGTCCCTCCCCCCTGTGGAGCCCTGCTGTTGGGCCCTGCACCTCGAACCCAGCCTTCGGGACCAGGGCCAGGGCCGGTCACTCACCGCGCGCGTGATACCGCGCCGCTCAGAGGCCGGGCGTCGGCCCGTGGGCCGTGCCTCAGGCCCGGCGCTGCACAAGGACTTCACTTTCTTGGGTTTCTCTTTTGGTTTTCTTTGGCTACTTGAAAAAGGCCGAATAACCACCATATTGACAGTGAAAAATAAAAACCCAGTCAGAAGCTTATTTTTCGCTCAGGTGCGCGTGTGCGCGTGAGAGAGAAGGACACGCGCCTACGCTAAGGTTGGAGAGAGGCGCGGCCTCGCCCAGGTGCGGTGGGCAGCGCGAGCTCGTGCTCCCAGCGCGCCAGGGGAGAGCCGGACCCCCGCAGAGCACTCCAGTGGCATCGTGGGCGAAGGACGTAATGGAGGGAGAGGGAGTGAAGAACATAGTGGTGGTAACACGTCTGTTGTGCCACACTGGCTTTCCGACAGTCATTCCTGGCAACAGCCTCCCAGGGTTATTATCATCCTGTCGAGCGGCGGGGTCATAAGGTCGTCTGTAACCAGGGGTGTGCGCTAGTGTCACAGCAGGCCGCCAGCCTCGGGCATGACCCACCCGCCCACCCGTCTCAGTTCAGGAATGTGTGCTTGCAAGTGAATGCATTAAAGCTACGCTAAGGACATTTGGGCATTGGATTTGTCTGCGTTTACTTTTTGCTTGTGTAGGTCAGTAAAATGAAGTGCTGTGGAAACAAAATGGTCCATTCAATAAATAATGAGTATTAGAAACGAGAAATATTAGAACTTAGAAAAAGTAGCGAGGGCCCAGAAAGGCTTTTCTGGTAAAAATGTGCTGTCTTTTCTGGCTCTTGTGCTGGTGTTGCTCTGAATCCCAAACATCTCCCATCTGCCATGATATGATTGGACAGAAGCGATTTGAAACTAGTGGTGGACTTCCGGCCAGTTTGATGTGTTACGATCAGTGGTTGTGTTTAATGTCTGTTCTAACTGTTTTTTTTCGTTTTTTTTCTGTCTCCTCGTTAAGCTCTTCCGGGAAGTAAGAATAATGAAGATCCTAAACCATCCGAATATCGGTGAGTTTCCTGGTCGTTCCCTCGTCCCCCTAGGGCTTGGCTGCCTGTCGTCGTATCTTGGGCGGCGGATGGGGCGGGGTTGTTGGGGCTGTTTGGGGTTGTAACAGTACTTAGGGGTGTGTCTAGGGGCCGACCTCCTGCCCCTTACCCTGCTGCCTGGATAATCCTCTCTCCGGGAATTCCCACTGCTTCTCCCATTCACCAGGCCACTGCACTGTTCTTGCCAGCACACAGATGCACCACTGTGAGCCTCTTTGTGTGTGTGTGGCTCATGCATGCCTCCACCCTTCTGCCCCCTGCCCCTCATCCCCACCTACACCATAAGCCACATCTTCCCCACTTGCCCAGCTGAGATCAGGTGCGCATTAGTAGCACAGGAAGAGGAAGAGGAGGCTCTGGGATAAAGCACACACCGTCGCCTTCACATTCAACATGCGTGCACGTCTACGTCTCACCGGAAGCTTCTCGCCATCTGTGGCCGCTCTGTGTGTGTGAGGCTCTGTAGTGCGCGCGCGCGCGCGTGTGCTTTGTGCTTCGCCTCAAAGAGCATGAGAGAGCGTGCGACCGCCGGTACGTAGGTGACGCGTTTGGAGCGAGGGGGAGGGACGCTAATCGCTAACACTCCTCAGCCTCGGCCCACGCACATCCTAATCGCTGCACCCTCAGCAGTGCCCTCGTCCATCAAGCCTCTCAAATAACCCCCCTCTCTATCTCTATCTCTCTTTCTCTCTCTCTCTCTCTCTCTCTCTCTCTCACGCGCTCTTTTTCTCACACTCGCTTGCTTACACTCTCGTGTTCTCTCTCGTGCTTTCGTTCTCTCGCTCCTTCGCGCTCATTTGCTCTCTCACTCTCACTCCCCCATTTTTGCGCAAATGGTCTGCTAGAAATCACATTACCGTGATATTCAGTGTAGTTCAGCAGTCAGTCAACCAAAATGACAATTGCACTCATACACAAACCACACAGCAGGTTTCCACTTCAGGGTCGTGTCCACAGAGTGTGAACAGCTACTTTGTCAATTCATATTACACTCATTTATTTTCCAAACTGATTCTACTGGCTGTTATTGAGTCAGATTAATTAATATTCAGTGTATAAATAACAAGTATGACTGCAGTAAATTTTGGACAAATTTTATGCCAGCTAATTAAATAAATAGATAGTTTCAGGACTGCACTGGGCGTTATGGGTCAGGAGCCGTGTGTTCCGCGGGTTGCATACTGAGGTAAGAGTGCGTTCTGCGCTGACCATAGGGACCACCTGCGTGGGGCTGTCGATTTAGGCGTGGAATTAGCGTCTTGCAGGTTGACGCCCCAGAGCTTTCGATACATCCTAGCCTTTCAGGCCCACAGAATCAACTTCAGCCGCAGTACAGCTGCGAACAGCTGTCTAGGAATCGGGCTCGTTGAAAGGTGTCTGAATTGTCATGGCAACACCTGTCTCTCTTTGCACACCTTTTGTGCAGTTTTCTTTTTTTCCCCCCGGTTCGTACGAGCAGGGGCTCCGGCATCGGCTACTCTGGCCTGAGAAGCTGCTCCCCTTTGCCTGCTCTCTGTGCTCCTGCTTCCCTAGCGATGACCCACTTTCTTTGTCTGGAAGCGCCAGCGTGTTGGCAGGGGCTCGCCATTGTGGCTCGCATTTACACAGGAAGAAGTGCTGGGCGTAGGATATCTGAAGCGCAGACAGCAGCGCCGCGGTGTCTCTTCCCGTGTCCTGCCTGAGGTGCTAGAATCAGCAGATCAAGTGGAACGTCCCAAATAACTGAAGGCAGACACACACAGGGGTCAAAATAAATAAGGGTCAAATCCCGATCTGACACGTGCATTATTAATCGAGCCAAGGGGAGACCGGTGGCTCTGATTCCACAGAATGTGCAGTTCGTTACATGCAGCACACGCGTTTACCCGAGGATTTTGTAGCACTTCAACTGCTCCTGCATGTAGTCACTTTTCACGGTACCAGGTAATAGTGAGAGCTGCCGTTGCATCAAAGCACAATGATTGATATGATGATAAATATCTCTCTCTCTCTCTCTCTCTCTCTCTCTCTCTCTCTCTCTCTCTCTCTCTCCCAATCTTCAGTAAAACTCTTTGAGGTGATAGAGACAGAGAAAACTCTTTATCTGGTAATGGAGTATGCCAGTGGAGGTGAGTAGAGACCCACTTTATCTGTAGCACGAAGCTCTCCGTGCATACTGTAGCTCCTCAATCTGTGGACGCTCAGACTCGCGAGCGTGCCGTGTCTGTGGCCAAAGCGTGATGTGCGTGTGATGTGTGCGATGTGTGTGCTCTCCTCGGCAGGGGAGGTGTTCGACTACCTCGTAGCACACGGCCGGATGAAGGAGAAAGAGGCCAGGACTAAATTTAGACAGGTATGGTACCGCAGTGTGCTGAAACTCCAGCCATCCCCGTCCTCGCAGGTGGCGCTCCGTGGTGCCCCCTCCAAAGCACCGGTGCAGAAGGATGCCGAACTCCGAGGGCGCCTTGGCCTCTTCCGCTTCAGCTGACACAGCAGCAGTGGAGAGTCGGTGTATCTGGGTCGGGCCGGAGCGCTCTTTCAGCATCTTAAACGAACTTCCAGGACCTTCTACTGGCAGAAAAAACAAGGAGAACAGGGAAACGCGTGTCCACGAGGACGCCGTAATGCCTTATTTGGGGGCTTTTCGAACAGCAGCGCGGGGCGACTGACACTGCTTGTCTGACACGATGGAAGCGTTCACAGGAGAGCTCCCGGTTTAAATTATGCCCGCCCTTCTGACGTCAGCTTCCAGAGAGCTCCCGTCCATTAAGACACTTGAGTGAAATGCAGTCTTAAAATGAAACGGAGGCTATTTTTGCGCTAGTGTTATTTTCCTCTTCGTCGGAAAAGGTGAAATGGAAAAGCAAGCCATATAGCCGACGCGGCCGTCCAAGCACCCGCCCTTGCTCAGCGGCATTGTGGGAAAGCGCAGCTGTGGTGGTCCATGGAGCTAATCGCCCCTGACGCCCCACTCCACCTGTAGGCTCGGGTTGCCCCACTCACTCCGCAGCTAACCGCGCTGCGTGTTCTCTCTCTCCCTTCCAGATCGTCTCAGCCGTACAGTAC